>NW_020173113.1:1408705-1415229 GCF_003031525.2 Neophocaena asiaeorientalis asiaeorientalis | reverse complement strand
CGCATCCGTGCCCCCTGCATCGGCAGGCGGACTCTCAACCACTGCGCCACCAGGGAAGCCCAACATTCAATATTTTAAAAAGGCCTGGCACATAGAAGGTATGCCATAAATATTTGCTGATTGACTGAATGAATTGACAAATGAGAATGAGTGTTCTGGCTGTGGGTTCACACAGAAATATACTTTGGGTAATGGAGAACAAAAGAATCCTAGATTAGTGTTAGGAGATAAATTAGAAGGAGAGGAAGAAGGATGTGAAATGAAGTATAAGAGGTAGCAAAAAAATGAGAAAGAGGAGAAACGGGTGTATTCAGTGGTTAAAGGGGAAACTGAGTTTTAACATATATTTCCCAGAATGGACTCTGGAATTATCTATTGTATTGGAAGATCCATCTGACTTTACCTAGTAAAAAAAATGAGCTTAATAAATAGCTATGTATGAGATATTGAGTTAGTAAAAAGAGCTTCATTCAATGAGAATTTCCTGTTAGACATCTATTACTGTACCAAAAAGGTCATGTGTCTCCAATCCACACAGTTGGCTATTATTTACCCAGGATCAGCTGTTATACCAATTTTATTCATGATGCTTTTGGGTACAGAATTAGAAAAAGTGAATTGATTATTTCCTGAGGAAAGAATTCCTGTTGAAGACATACTCAGAGCTTAAACACTACATCCACGGAGTTGCTCAGACAATGCCAGCTTAATTTGATCTTATCTATTGACCAGTTAATCAGAAAATAGCTCTTGTGTGGTCATCTGCTCTGTGAAATAAACATGAAATATCCCTGAAAGTGTGCTAATCCACACTCTGTCCAAAATCATAAAATTCTGAAAGTCTTTCTACCAAATAATTATTTAAATTTATACTATTTTAAAAAGTAAACATTATGCAGCATTTTGAATAAAACTTTTAAAGATTCTGGTGCATGATTTTCAACTAAGAATAAATGTATATGTAATAAGATATTAATGAAATGGATCCTGATTAACTATAACAACAAATTAAACTTAGGTTAGAAAGGCAAATGAGAAGAAAAAAAATTAGAGCCAAGGGACTTACTTAAGAAAATAAATAAGATTTATGAGAAGCCAATTTCCTATAGGAAGCCCAGATTAGACCAGAAAGTGCTTTGTGATATTTAGAATCAAGATAATGAAGGTATACCAAGATGTGATTCCCAGGTAATCAGGATTCTTACTCATTGACCCTGAACTAAAGACATACCACCATAGTTTCTCACTACATGCTTCTTTTCTTTTTTCAAGTATTTTGAATAATCAACACTTTTGAAAGCTTGGTGATTTGCCTGCTTCCTTTTTTTATGACTTCCACACTCATCTCTAGGGTCCTTGAAAGCCTTCCTCCCTGCCACCCCACTCTCAAATCCATCTTGCATCTAGAGAAAATTTAAGAAGCCCAGTGTATGAGGTGTACCTTCCCTGTGTGCCTGGCTTTGATACCTGGTCTCTCTTAATTGTCATCTCTTTTTGCTCAAGTTCCAGAGCTGAGGTCCCTGGTTTGGTTCTTGCACTGAAATCTTTCTTGACTCCCCTTGTCCTGGAGAACTCAATACCTTCCTTGCTTTTCATGATCCCTTCGAATCCTGGTCCCTCATTCTTGCTGGATCCTGGATATCCAATGCCTCTTGCCTGCCTTGTCCTCCCATTTACTAACTGAGTCCCATGACGCTCACTGTACTCAGCTAAATTTCTTCTTATGGCCTCCTGCTAGGTATTTATAGGCACTAAAAACTCTAATACATGTAGTTAAATGAGAAAGAGGAGTCTATACCTCAGTTTTTGGAGGCAATTATTTTGGATGTTATTCTTAACAAAAGTTATGCATTAGAATCACCTGGGAGAGCTTTTGGAAATGCAAATAACCTGGCCTCAACCCATATTTAAGTTTAAATTTTTTATAGATGATTCTGATGCTACCCATAGATAGAATAACAGGAGGCTATGAACAACATCAAGGAGCTTCTTTCTGTTTGCTCAGATTGGATGTTGCCTGATTCATGAATTGTTGAATAAACCAATAAGATCTTTAAAGTTTACTCAGTTGAATTTTGTTTTTTCACAATGTTGATTAAACATGTGATGTTTTAAATTTTAAAAGCAGTTATGGAGAAAGCATAGAGAATTAGCTATGCTTTTGAAATTCTCCTCTCCTCTGTGATTCCTGCCTAAAAATAGCTTAGTCAGCCATAGGTGAAGTCTCTGGATCTGTGGCTATCTCTCATTAGTCTAGAGCAGTGATTCTCAAACTTGAGTGGGCATGAGAGTGACCTGGAACTGTTGCTTAAATGCAGAAATTACAATTTGGAAGGTCCATGGCCTCTATGTTTGAATAGTTGTTCCAGGTGTTTCTGAGCAGGTGGAAGACATTTTGAGAAATGATGCCTTGTACTAGACAAACACACCCTTTACCTGGTGGTATTACCTCTGTGGCTAGGGGGCAGATGTAATGTGTCTCATGGATTTGTCTTGCACACCATTACCTAATTCAGGAAGAGAATAATCGCATACCTCAATCACAGAGTTTGAGTTTTTGTTTGAAAATACTTGGTTTCTTCAAGAGTAAAATGAAATTCTTTCTTTGAGACACTTTCTTTGTTGGGTACCTCCTGTCAGTGTGGAGCCGACCTGAAGGAAATGAAGCATTGGGACATTTGTTGTTCCTTGTTGAGGTGGGAACAGCCAGTGTATGACAGCAGATACTGTTTATTCTTCCAGTGGAAGGAGGGAGGAGGGGCTGTTTATTGGTACCAAGTAACTGAATGCTGAGGAAGGCTGACATTTGTGTTAGGAGTGTTGAGACTACTTTAGACTTGGTAATTTCTCTGAGTCAGGTTCACTTTGTGGTGAAAGATGGTAGCCAACTCAACTTGTTCTCTTTTACCCACAGCTCCAGAACAAATGCCCCCAAAATAAAAACCAACGAAACAAATAGGTGAGGTGACTGTGCAGTTCTGGTAGGTGAGGATTTGCCCAGCAGCTTGTTCTTTGCTGATGAGGAGGGAGGTTTTCATTCCAGTCACTGTAGGATGCAGCAGACTTCCTCTGTTGACACCCACAAGGTAGTAACATTTCTGTGAAAAAGAACATGATTTTGAATCTTATTCCCTTGATGAAAATTTAGCAGACAGGAGGATTTTTTAAATTGCCACATTTTTCAAGTTGGAGTTCAGCAGATCAAAGTGCCTGAGGTTTCATCTGTGACACTGGTCATTGTTTGGGAGTGACAGTGGGACACTCTTTGTGAAGGCAATGGGAGTTAACACAAAAGCAGCCCTGGGGGCTGGAGGCAGTGGGAAGGACAGGTGGAGGAAGCAGGTAGGTGTTGGGGAGAAGAGGGAAGAGGAGAGGGCAGTGGGGGGAGGCCCAAGGACTTCTTGTTCTCACTGGCGTTTGTAGCACTGGGAGACTATTGTCCAGTAGGTTGTAAATTTCAAAAGCACAGGACATTTTTATCCACAATCTCTTTGACTCAAAGTGAATTACCTATTGAAAGGCACAAAGAACAATGTTCTCTCTTTTTATAATGAAGATTACAGGTCATATCCCACAGAGAGATTGTAGAGCACAGTTTGAGCCTTCTGTTTACAGCTCTATCAAGGCTTAGCAGGTATTGTTTTCCCGAAGGCCCCTACACAATCTGTCAACATGACACATGGTGGTGGTCAGAGTCACTATTACTTCCTCAATTATAAATAATAATAGCTAAAGTTTTCTTTGGTGAATAATTCTTTCTAGAAATGCCAAGAGCTGGTTTGTGTAGTAGCATTAAAATGGTTCTCCAAGGATGTTCCTCTGTAGTTGTAGAAATGGCAGGCATAACACAGGAAAGATGATCATGGGGTCCTCTTTTACTTTCATCCCAATAGCCACATAATGTCATGAATGGCCTTGCAGCAAATCAACGAATTTTGAGGCCATGATTTTGGTCAAAACCTTGCTTTTAAAACCCTGAAGTTAGGCACTTGGAGAAACTATGAGGCTCTGTAGTCACTTCAGCTACTAACCATCGGGGTGACCTTTGGTAATTCACCTTATCTTCTCTAAGCCTTAGCTGTCTCATTGTCAAACGGGGATATTGCCTGCCCAATCTCTTTTCATACGGTGCTTGGGAGAGTCACATCAGAGTATGAATGTGTTATACCATTGTGAAGTTCTGTACTTCCTTTTTAGGCCCTCATAGCCAAAGGCATAAGGGTCAGGAGACATGGATGGGGTAGAAATTGACTCCATTCACATGCCTTTTCAGACTTCTACAACCGCTGGGGGTTAGAGAAGAGCTAACACCTATCCTTCTCAAACTCTTCCAAAATATAGCAGAGGGAGAACACTCCTAAACTCATTCTACGAGGCCACCATCAACCTGATACCACTACCAGGCAAAGATGTCACAAAGAAAGAAAACTACAGGCCAATATCACTGATGAACATAGATGCAATATCCTCAACAAAATACTAGCAAAGAGAATCCAACAGCACATTAAACGGATCATACACTGTGATCAGGTGGGGTTTATCAGGAATGCAAGGATTCTTCAATATACGCAAATCAATCAATGTGATACACCATACTAACAAACTGAAAGAGAAAAACCATATGATCATCTCAATAGATGCAGAGAAAGCTTTTGACAAAATTCAACACCCACTTATGATAAAAACCCTGCAGAAAGTAGGCATAGAGGGAACTTTCCTCAACATAATAAAGGCCATATATGACAAACTCACAGCCAACATCGCCCTCAATGGTGAAGAACTGAAACCATTTCCACTAAGATCAGGAACAAGACAAGGTTGCCCACTCTCACCATTATTATTCAATATAGTTTTGGAAGTTTTAGCCACAGCAATCAGAGAAGAAAAAGAAATAAAAGGAATCCAAAATAAAAAAGAAGTAAAGCTGTCACTGTATGCAGATGACATGATACTATACATAGAGAATCCTAAAGATGCTAAAAGAAAACTACTAGAGGTAATCAATGAATTTGGTGAAGTAGAAGGATACACAATTAATGCACAGAAATCTCTGGCATTCCTGTACACTAATGATGAAAAATCTGAAATTGAAATTAAGAAAACTCTCCCATTTACCACTGTAACCAAAAGAATAAAGTATCTAGGAATAAACCTATGTAAGGAGACAAAAGACCCGTATGCAGAAAATTATAAGACACTGATGAAAAAATTAAAGATGATACAACTAGTTGGAGACATATACCATGTTCTTGGATTGGAAGAATCAACATTGTGAAAATGACTACACTATGCAAAGAAATCTACAGATTCAATGCAATCCCTATCAAACTACCAATGGCATTTTTAACAGAACTAGAACAAAAAATTTCACAATATGTATGGAAACACAAGAGACCCTGAATAGCCAAAGCAATCTTGAGAAAGAAAATGGAGCTGGAGGAATCAGGCTCCCTGAGTTCAGACTATATTACAAAGCTACAGTAATCAAGACACTATGGTACTGGCACAAAAACAAAAATATAGATCAATGGAACAGGATAGAAAGACCGGAGATAAACCCAAGTACATGCGGTCACCTTATCTTTGATAAAGGAGTCAAGAATATACAGTGGAGAAATGACAGCCTCTTCAATAAGTGGTGCTGGGAAAACTGGGCAGCTACATGTAAAAGAATGAAATTAGAACACTCCCTAACACCATACACAAAAATACATTCAAAATGGATTAAAGACCTAACTGTAAGGCCAAACACTATCAAACTCTTAGAGGGAAACATAGACAGAACACTCTATGACATACATCACAGCAAGACCCTTTTTGACCTACCTCCTAGAGAAATGGGAATAAAAACAAAAATAAACAAATGGGACCTAATGAAACTTAAAAGCTTTTGCACAGAAAAGGAAACCATAAACAAGATGAAAAGTCACCCCTCGGAATGGGAGAAAATATTTGCAAATGAAGCAACTGACAAAGGATTAATCTCCAATATTTACAAGCGGCTCATGCACCTCAAAATCAAAAAAACAAACAACCCAACCCAAAAATGGGCAGAAGATCTAAATAGACATTTCTCCAAAGAAGATTAGCAGATTGCCAACAAACACATGAAAGAATTCTCAACATCATTAATCATTAGAGAAATGCAAATCAAAACTACAATGAGGTATTACCTCACACCAGTAAGAATGGCCATCATCAAAAAATCTACAAACAGTGAATGCTGGAGAGGGTGTGGAGAAAAGGGAACCTCTTGCCCTGTTGGTGAGAATGTAAATTGATACAACCACTATAGAGAACAGTATGCAGCTTCCTTAAAAATCTCAAAATAGGGCTTCCCTGGTGGCACAGTGGTTGAGAGGCTGCCTGCCGATGCAGGGGACACAGGTTTGTGCCCCGGTCCGGGAAGATCCCACATGCCGCAGAGCGGCTAGGCCCGTGAGCCATGGCCGCTGACCCTGCGTGTCAGGAGCCTGTGCTCCGCAACGGGAGAGGCTACAAGAGTGAGAGGCCCGCGTACCACA
>NW_020173113.1:1376504-1408634 GCF_003031525.2 Neophocaena asiaeorientalis asiaeorientalis | reverse complement strand
GAACCAAAAAAAAAAAAAAAAAAAAAAAATCTAAAAATAGAACTACCATATGACCCAGCAATCCCACTACTAGGCATATACCCTGAGAAAATCAGAGTTCAAAAAGTGTCATGTACCAAAATATTCATTGGAGCTCTATTTACAATAGCCAGACCATGGAAGTAACCTAAGTGCCCATCAACAAATGAATGGATAAAGAAGATGTGGCACATATATACAATGGACTATTACTCAGCCATAAAAAGAAATGAAATTGAGTTATTTGTAGTGAAGTGGATGGACCTAGAGCCTGTCATACAGAGTGAAGTAAGTCAGAAAGAGAAAAACAAATACCGTATGCTAACACATATATATGGAATCTAAAAAAAAAATTGGTCGTGAAGAACCTAGGGGCAAGACGGGAATAAAGACACAGACGTACTAGAAAATGGACTTGAGGATACAGGGAGAGGGAAGGGTAAGCTCGGACAAAGTGAGAGAGTGGCATGGACATATATACACTACCCAACGTAAAATAGCTAGCTAGTGGGAAGCAGCCACGTAGCACAGGGAGATCAGCTTGGTTCTTTGTGTCCACCTAGAGGGGTGAGATAGGGAGGATGGGAGGGAGATGCAAGAGCGGGGGGATATGGGGATATATGTATATATATAGCTGATTCACTTTGTTATATAGCAACTATACTCCAATAAAGATGTTTAAAAAAAAAGGAGGTAATAATTTTTGTATATAAGAAAAAAAAAAACTAGGGGCTCTGAAACTGTCCTCTTCAGATTGGCATGATTGGTTACAGATAGGATGAGGCTATGTTTGGGATGGGGGGGTATGATACACACACATGTGAACATACACATCTGAACACACACAAGAACTCCTGCCTCTGGAGGAGTAGGACACGGGATAGAAGATCAGGGGAAAAGGCCTGGAGGGAGAAGTCGCTCTTAGCACTTGAGTGACCCATTTTCAGTTCATCTTGTGGTTCCCTCCTTTCTGTTATGTGATCCAGGATTTAGAACATTGAATTTTTGTTCCCTCTGCTTAGTACTGTAGAGCAACAGTGGCCAGAGCTACTGCTGTCCCCTCCATTGCACACAGATTGGATAAATATGTATGGATGTGATGGAGAAGGCAGTACTTTTTTCAGTGGCCAGTCCATAATTTTTCCCCTAAGGGCTAAAGGAACCATTTCTAGGATTAGTGCTCAATGCATTGCTGGGAGACAGGAATTGCTATCCCGAAAATCTAGGTATTCTTTAATTCAACAAAAAAAAGCAGTAAATAGATTTTCACTTTTCTCATGGATACCATTCTTGTTTCTAAGATGTCTTCATTAGGATATTCTTAAGGGCAACCCTCAGGAACATGAAACAGTTGTCAAGAGCCTGTGCATCTGCATATAGCTAGATGATTTTCAAGTGAGCGTTTCATGATCATGCTTTGGGTTCTTCTCTGCTTACATCTGTTTCTCTTTGATTTCAAGTCACCGTGTGGCCCAATGGAAAGAGCACTGGACTGGAAGTCAGGAGAATTCATTCTGCCTTATTTAATTTCCCTAAACTTGAGGGTCTTAAGCTGGATATCTTCTAATGTCCCTTCCAACTCTAATATTCTATGATTTTATGACTTTGCGGAGAAAAGGTTAGCCTAAAGGAGTACAAACTAGGAAGGAAGTGGGTTAGGGGGCACTAAAAGCCTAAGTCCCTTAGAAATCATTCTCACAGAATATGATTGCAATCCAATGGCTTTCAACCCACACTTATTCTTTAATGCCACTTGGTTTTGTTAACCTAGGTACCAGGCAGTACAGTAGTTCCTTCCCCTTAAACTTCTATTACTATTGTCTTTTCAAAGAAAATATGATCAGTACTCTGTAAATAAATAAAAATGTTATTTGGGGTGAGGAAGAAAAGAGGAAAAAAGAAAGTTTCTTTTGTGATGGGCCCTGGAAACAAACAGGGATCAACATGATGCAATCTTGATCTCACAGGTCAATACAAACAGTCCCCTACACTTTCATCATCCCACAGAGAGGAATGTTTGAGCCTTGAATGGTGGGACACATTAGGGTTTATGCTTCAGGAGAGAGACTCATGTACCTTTGCTGCTTCACTTCTCTATAGGTCAACTATGAAAGCAATCATATATGGGCTGGGGGTTATAGAGAGTCTGAGCTTGGGCATCAGCTTTTCAGGGGGGTTGCATGCCTTTGCTCATATCACCTGGAGACTTCGTGGTAAGCTAAGACCCTGAGCAGCTCCACCAGATGGAGGGATGGGGAGCCACCAAGCCCATCCTCTTCATTGCCAGGCACCTTGAAAAGAGCTGTGAGGGGTCAGGTGGCCAATCTCTTTACCACACATCTCCTACAGGAAGCTTTCCTTGATGACAGTAGTTCATGTTATTTTCTCTTTTCTGAAATTCCTTTCATACCAATTGCCTATAATATGTAATTCATAATTTATTGTATCAGTATAGAATGTTGAAATATTTTATTAATACATTAAAGGGAGTCAAAAGATACAAACTTCCAGTTATAAAATAAATAAGTCATGGGAATGTAATGCACAGCATGGTGACTATAGTTAATAACACTGTATTGTATATTTGAAAGTTCCTAGGAGAGTAGATCTTAAAAGTTCTTATCATAGGAAAAAAAATTTGTAACTACGTATGGTGATGAATGTCAACTGGACTTGTGGTGATTATTTTGCAATATATATGAATATTGAATCATTATGTGGTATACCTAATATAGTATGTCAATCATACCTCAATAAAAATATATTTGATTTAATACTGTCTTTTTTCACACACAGTTCCATCTGAGTCTTTCAAAATATACCTAGAGTATCTTACTGATAGAGATTGTGTGTGTGTGTGTGTGTGTGTGTGTGTGTGTGTGTTGTCTCCATAATCACTACAGAATAGACCCATTAAAAACTCCTGAGTTAATTCTTGTCAACTGATGGAATACTAAGGGTTGTCTAATGATGATTTCATGTAGGTATGAATGTCTGATAGGGTAGGTGGAGGGACTGTCAAAGAAATATTCTGGATTTTAGCAATTTGGGACCCACCTTTCATAAGAAATAAAATAATTCTTATATTTGCTCTCTTCTGACCACTGTTGTCAAAGGTGCATCTGCTGTCTCCTTCTCCAAGGATTAACCAAAGAAACAAAACTAGTTTCACTCTGGCTTAAGACCAGAATATAAAGTTCCATAGTTGAAATTGTGAACTTATTTTACTGAGAGCTGACCCAGTACCTATCCAGGAACCGCCTCCAGTGTTCCCAAGACCCCCCGCTACATCCTCATCCACATTTCACATTACAAGGACCTTGGTAATTGCTACCCTCTTTTGTTTGTTTATGAATGGATGGAGCCTTGGAGCACTGTTGACTTCTTTGCCCATGTCTTTCCTATGTTTTCCAGAGAGCTCCATAGAACACTAGTTTCTCAAGATAAAAATAATCCAGTCAAATAAGCTTCAGAAATACTATGTCTTTTACCTATTCTAGGAGAGTCATCAAGCACAGTTACATATTAAGAGCACTAAGAAATGTTAGCATAAATTGGCTTAGCTTTGTTTAATTTAGAACTTCCACAATTTATTTGAATATGGAAACGTTTAAAGGGACAGTAAAAAAAATCGGAGCTCTAAAGGTTACATTTTACCTAATCTCTATTGTGAAGAATACTTTAAAAGAAAAATCAAGAAATAATTCTGGAAATTTTTTATCTGGCATAATTTTAAAGGAACTAGAAGGGCAGAGGAGGCAATAGTGAGAAAATAACTGTCAATTGAATTTGCAGATGGTCCTAAAAAAGAAGTGCTTTCAAATGCCAATGCATAGTCATACTTCTAAAGCAGAATATTATGGTTTTGTCAAGTTTTAAAAATCAGCGGTTCATCAATCAGATAAGAAGAATTTGCAAAGTGAGCACACGTTCAACATAGTTCTAGATGCCCTGTGTGCTGCATGTCTCTATTCGCTCCTCCAGACACGTCTTCCACTCTTCTGTGCCCTTCTCTCTGTCTCAGGAGACTGACCTGTATATACTATATGGCTTTCCTCGCATTCTGATTTCTGGTGAGGTTTGTCCAATGAGAAGTATCAGCAGGAGATTGGAATGGTGACTTCATTTAGTTACTCCCCCAGCACTGCAGGCTTGTTGAAGCTGTCTGTATCCCCTACCAAAGGTCACAGCCCTCTCCACATAGCTCTTTCTGAGTCCAGGTTCTGGTAAATACATCTTTCCCTCACACTCTCAGGCCTAGGAATGATAACAAAACTTCACTGTAACCTGCCTCTCATAATGTACTAACCCTGTGAGATCCATAAACTCTGACCTCATCTTGGTAAAAGGTCCCTTTATTAAAATCTCCTAAAGTTAACCAATTTGAGTATTTCACCAATTCTGCTAGAACTCTGATCAATATACTCTGGAAAAAATTTTTAAATAATAATAATAACAGCGTATGAAACATTGTCCCTACCTTCAGGGAGTTTACAACCTCATGCTATAAAGTTACCATAAGAGTAGTATATTTTACGGGCTTCCTTGGTGGCGCAGTGGTTGAGGGTCTGCTTGCCGATGCAGGGAACGCGGGTTCGTGCCCCGGTCCGGGAGGATCCCACATGCCGCGGAGCGGCTGGGCCCATGAGCCATGGCCAGTGAGCCTGCGCGTCCGGAGCCTGTGCTCCACAACGCAAGAGGCCACAGCAGTGAGAGGCCCGCATACCGCAAAAAAAAAAAAAGTAATATATTTAAGCACATCCACTGTGCCAGCAGAGAGATGCTATAGAGCAATGAGTTTTGTTTATCCTTTTCTTTTTTGCTTTTAATAGCTTTATTGAGGACATTGCTATGCAATTAAGTGCACATATTTAAAATGTATAATTAGATAAGTTCTGACATATGTACACACCCATGACACCATCAACACCACCTAACCACATCAAGATAATGAACATATCTATCATCCTAACAATTTTCCCATGCCCCTTTATAATCTCTCCCTCTTGCCAAACCCTCCCCTCACAAAAACCTATCCTCATGCTACCACTGATCTGCATTCTGTTAACATAGATTATTTTTCATTTTCTAGAATTTTATATAAGTAGGGTGATAAATGAGTTTTGCACTCATTTTTTTCTGGATTTTTTTCACTCAACATGATTATTTTGAGATTTGTTCATGTTGCAGTGGGTATCAGTAGTTTATTCCTCTTTATTTCTGAGTAGTATTCCATGTGTGGATGTATCACAGTTTGCTTATCCATTCACCTGTTGATAGACTTTCGGGTTGTTTCTAGTTTGGGGCTATTACAAATAAAGATGCTATGAACATTTAAGTACAAGTCTTTGTAGGGATACATGCTTTCATTCTACTTAAGTGAATATTTGAAGGTTAATAGCTGGATCATATGAAATGTGTATGTTGAACTTTTTAAGAATCTGCCATACTCTTTCCCAAAGTGGTTTTATGTTTCCACTACAGTGTATGGGAATTCCAGTTGCTCCACATCCTCACCAAACACTTGCTATGGTGAGTCTTTTTGATGTTATCCATTTGAATAGATGTATATGGTATCTCATTGTAGTTCTAATTTGTATTTCCCTAATGACTATGGTGAGCATCTTTTTATGTACTTATTTGCTCTCTGTATATCTTCCTGAAGTGTATGTTCAAATATTTTGCCTTATTTTTTATTGAGACTTGTAAAAAATTATTAAGTTTTGAGAGTTCTTTACATATTATGGTACAAATACTTTAGTGTGTGCTCATGTGTGTGTGTGTGCATATATAGCATACACATGATATACAATATATGGTATCCTGTGTATGATTTTTTTCTCTGTATGCATCTTGTCTTTTCATTCTCTTTAATAGTGTCTTTGTTAGAGCAGGATTTTTAACTCTGATAATGTTCTGTACGTCAGATTTTTTTCTTTTATGGATTGTTCCTTTGGTGTCATATCTAAGACACCTTTGCCTAATCCAAGGTCATGAAGGATCTCTCCTAAATATTTTTCTAGAAATTTTGTAGTTTTAAGTTTTACATTTACGTCTATGATCCACTTTGAATTAATTTTTGTATATGATATGAGATACAGGTTGAAGTTTTTTTCCAGCCTCATTTGTTGAAAAGATTATTTTTCCTTCACTGAATTGCTTTTGCACTTAAAAAATTGACCATATATGTATGGGTCTGATTTTGGCAAGTGAAAGAACCTTGGTCCTTTTCTCCTTTGAAGAAAGAATTCAGCAGAGACCAAGATGGCAAAGCAGATACAGGGTTTATTAGAAGCACAGTACATGTGGGAGAGCACCCAAAGAAGCAGTTTATTTAGTGCAGAAGCAAAAGTTACACACGTATAGAAGAAGAGTGTGGGCATCCTCACGAGTGAGGAATGCACTATAGGGACAGTTCAGGTTGTTAATATGGGGTTAATCTTCCGGGGATTAGATTAGGGTGACTCCCCTTTTCCTTCTCCTAGGATTGTCATCTGCAATTCCTTATTTGGACTTCCACCAGGCTCCATTTTGAATCTTTCTTGTGAGCACCTAAGAAAAACTCATGGCAGGGGAAGGCGGGGTTCAAAACCACAATGCTAATGATATTACAATGCTGCCAATGTCACTATGGGACAACTTGAGACCACTTCTGGGCATGTATTGGGCTGGGAAATCCTCTTGACCACAAAACTGAGGAGGCTGGGGTGGGCTGCTTTGTCTTTTACCCAATCATAAGCAACCTGTGCATTTTTATTTGCACATGTTCCACAGTTTTCAAGGTCAGAGTTTCTTGCCCAGATGCACAAAGTTTCTGTTTTAGATGACATTCCTCCATGAGTCATGACCTCATTAAGTGCAAAGCAAGGAGGTGGCTTTGCCTTCTACCTAATGCCTATGCATGAAGAGGCTGTCCTTGGGCCTGGCCCTGTCTTTCCTGCCTCAGGTCTATTTCTGGTCATTTTATTCTGTTCCTATTTGCATGTCTTTACACAAATACCACACTGTATTGATTACAGTAGCTTTATAATAAGTCTTGAAGCAAAACAGTATAAATCTTCCAAGGTTTTTGTTCTCTTTTAAACTTGTTTAAAACTCTTTAACTTGTCTATTTTAGGTTCTCTTTTAAACTTGTTTAAAACTCTTTAACTTGTCTATTTTAGGTCCTTTTCTATCCACATGAATTTTAGAATCAAATTGTCAATTTTTACAAAAAGCCTGCAGAAATTTGCAGTGAGGTTGCATGGAATCTATGCTTCAATTATGGGAGAACTGACATCTTAACAATATTTGACCTTCCAATCCATGAACACAGTATATTGGTCCATTTATTTAGGTCTTCTTTAATTTCTCTTATCAATGTCTTGTAGTTTTTCTTATTTTATAACAGACATCTCAAGTTGATGATTTTTTTTTTTTTGGTCATGCTGCATGGCTTGTGGGATCTTAGTTCCCCAACCAGGGATCGAACCCAGGCCCCAGCAGTGAAAGCACAGAGTACTAACCACTGGACTACTAGGGAATTCCCAATATCTTGTAGTTTTTCATGTGTAGGTCTTTCACATATTTTGGTAGATTTTTCCCCAAATAATTAATATTTTTGAGGCTATTGTGAATGGTACTGTTTTTAATTTCAGTTTTTGATTATTTGTTTCTAGTACTGTATATCAAAAATACTTTGATTTTTGTATGTTGATTTTTTATTCTACAACCTTGTTAAATTCACCTATTAGGTCTAATAGATTTTTTGTTAAGTTTAATTAGGTTTCCTACATATATGATCATGTTGCAAATAAAGACAGTTTTACCACTTCTTTTCCAATCTGGGTGCTTTTATTTCTTTACCTTGCCTTGTTGCTGTGACTAGAACCTCTATTACACAGTGAATAAAATGATGTAAATGGACATTTCTGTCTTGTTTCTAATCTTAAAGAGAAATCATTAACCTTTTGACTATTAGGTGTGGTGTTGGCTGTTATTTTTTTGTAGATGCCCTTCATCATGTTGAGGAATTTTCCTTCTATTCCTGCTATGCTGAGTTCTTTTTTTAAAAATTAAGAATGGGTGTTGGATTTTGTCAAGTATTTTTTCTAGGACTATTCAGGTGACCATATTTTTTTTTAGGTTGTTAATACAATTAATCTCATTCATTGCTTTTTAAAATGTTAAGTTAACTTTGCATTTCTTCGATAAACCCCGCGTGGTTATTATATACTGTCTATTTTGTTAGATTTGATTTGTTAAAATTTTGTTGTGAATTTTTGCATCTAGATGCATGAGAAATATTGTTTTGTAGTTTTCTTTTCTTGTTATGTCTGTCTGGTTTTGTTAATAGGGTAACTGTGGCCTTATAGAATGAGCTGAGAAGTATTCCATTGTTATCAATTTTAAGAAAGTGTTTGCGTGGAATTAGAATTATTTCTTCATTAAATGTTTGGTGGAATTCACCAGTGAAGCTGTCTGGACCTGAAGCTTCTTATATGGGAAGCTTTCTAACTGCAAATTCAATTTCCTTTAATAGATACAAGGAAATTCACATTATCTATTTCTTCTTGAATGAGCTTTCATACTTTGTATCTTTCAAGCAATTTTTCAATTTCATCCAAGTTGTTGAATATAATGGAATAAGATTATTTATAAATTCTCTTATTATCCTTTTAATATCTGTAGAATCTCTAGTGATATCCACTCTTTCACTCTGGATATTGGTAATTGTGTCTTCTCTCTTTTTTTTTCCTGATCAGTTTGGCTAGAGTTTAATCAATTTTATTGACCTATTCAAAAAATTATGTTTTGGTTTCATTGATTTTTTTTCTATTAATTTTCTGTTTTCTGTTTCATTGATTTCCTCTCTGATATTTATTTACTTTTTTCTGCTTAATTTTGGTTTAATTTGCTCTTTTTTCTAGTTGTTTAAGGTAGACACAAACATGATTGATTTGAGACCTTTCTGTTTTTCTAATATTGGTGTTTAGTGCTGTAAACTTCCCCTAATTACTGCTGAATTGACATCTCACAAATTTTGATATGTTGTGCTTTCATTTTTATTCAGTTCAAAATACTTTCTCCTTTCATTTTAATTTCTTCTTTGACCTATGGGTTATCCAGATGTATGTTATTCAGTTTCCAAAATTTTAGGGGTTTTCCAGAGGTCTTTTTATTATTGATTTTAAAGGAAATTCCACTGTGGTCAGAGGACATACTTTTTGTGACTTGAATCCTTTAAAATTAATTGCTTGCTTTATGGCCCAGACTATGGTCTATCTTAGTAAATATTCCATGTGCACTTGAAAAGAATGTGTATTTTGCTATTGTTAGGTAGAGTATTCTATAAATATAAATTAGGTCAAGATGACTGAAAGTGTTGATCAAATATATATACTTGCTGATTTTCTATCTACTTATTTTACTTAACTTATTTGAGTCTTTATAGGAAGAATACAGGTGAGTGTCACCTTTTTATTCAAACTGACAAACTGTCTTTTTATTGAGGTATTCTTATCTTTTACATGTCATCTAATCATTAATATGCTTATGTTTTAATCTACCAACTTGCTAATTGTTTTCTATATGTCCCATCTGAGCTTTGTTCCCATCTTCCTTTTTCTTTACCTTTTTTTGGATTAATTGATTTTTAAATGATTTCATTTTATTTTCATTGTTGGCTTATTACCTATTAGTAGTTGCTTTAGGATTTAAATTATTACAGTCTGCCTTTAAATGATATCATTCACTGCATACATATTGTAAAAGACATAATAATATATTTCCATTTCTGCCCTCTTGGCCTTTGTGAAATTTTTTTCATGTATTTTACTTATACATGTATTATAAGCTCCACACTCCTTTGTTATTATTTTTGTTTAAATAGTCAATTAGCTTTTGAATAAATTTAAATAATATTATGTATTTATCCATGTTATTACTATCTCCTGTATTCTTTACTTTGTTGTGTAGAACCATATTTCCATCTAGTATCATTTTCTTTTTGCTTTAAGGACTTCCTTTAACATTTCTTGTAGTGCAGGTCTCCTGATGATGAATACTGCATCTAAAAATCAAATTTTTTCAAAGATATTTTAAGCAGTTATAGAATTCTAGTCTGATACTTTTTTCTTTCAGTACTTTAAAAATTTTGCTCCAGTTTCCTTGTTTGCACTGTTTGTAACAAGAAATCTGTTGTCATCTTTCCGTTTGTTCCTTTGTATGTAATGTGTCCTTTTTCCTTTGTCAGTTTTTAAGCTTTATCACTAGTTTTGAGAAACTTTATTATTATGTGAATTGGTATAGTTTTCTTTACATTGACAGTGTTAAGGTTTGTTGAGGTTCTTAGACCTGTGAGTTTACAATTTTCATCAAATTTGTAAAATAGTTGGTTAGTATTTCTCAGATTTTTTTCCTATACTCCTCTCTCTTTATAGGACTCCAACAGCACATATATTAAACTGCTTTAAATTGTTTCATATATCATTGATTCTGAGTTTATTTCCCCCCCTTGTTTGTTTGTTTCACTTTGGACAATTTCTATTGCTATGTTATGTTTAATTTCACCAAACTTTTCTTCTGTGATATCTAATTTGCTATTATTCCCTTCGAGTGTACTTTTCATCTCAGACACTGTGGTTGTCACATCTTCCATGTAGTATCTTCCATGTTTCTCTTTAACTTTTTGAACATATGGAATATTGTTATAACTCTTTAAATGCCCTTATCTGCTAATTCTAACATCTGTGTCAGTTCTGCATCAGTTTCAAATGATTGATTTTTCTCTTCATTATTCATCATATTTCATGCTTATTTGCCTGCTTTGTAGTATTTTCACAGTTTTATTGAGATATAATCAACCCACCATTCAATTTACCCATGTAAAGTGTATACATCAACAATGTTTTTTGACTGATAATTTCTGATTGGATGCTAGACATGGTGAAGTTTTACATTTAGGGGATTGGATATTTTTTATTCCTATAAATATTATTGATCTATTATTTCTAGGATCCAGGTAAGTTAATGGAAAATAGTTTGATCCTTTCAGGTCTTGCTGTTAAGACTTTTTAGGCAGAAGCAGAGTTGTATTCAGTTTAAGGTTAATTATTCCCTACCACTGAGGCAAGACATTTCTATGTACCCTACCCAATGCCTTATGAATCATGAGTCTTTCCAGTCTGACTAGTAGTAAAAGGAAAAATTCCCAGCTCTGTGTGAGCACCAGGTATAGTTCCCTGTAATCCTTTTAGACAGTTCTTTTGCCAGCAGTTTCCTTGCATGCATGCACAAATCAATACTTAATTGAAGACTTAAAAGGGTCTTTCTGCAAATCTCCAGGTTTCTGTGTGCAGCACTCTCCTCTCTGGTACTCTGGTCTATGAACTATAGACGCTTTGGTCTCCCTGGACTCTCAGCTCTGTCTTCTTAACTCAGGTAGCCTGTTAGGCTCTGCTTGGGTTCCCTATCCCTGTGGCCTGGAATCTCTTAAGACACTAAGCTGGGGTTATCACAGGGCTTACCTCATTTGTTTCCCTTCTCTCAAGGATCACTGTCCCTCATTGCCTGGTATCCATTGTCTTGAAAATCATTGATTCATATATTTTTTACTCTATTTGTTTATTCCAGGTAGGAAATTAATCTGGCCATTTTACTCCATTTTGATTGGAAGCAGAAATGTAGAGAAGTGGTTTTTAATTTTTTTTATTTTTTAAAAATATTTATTTATTTATTTTTGGCTGTGTTGGGTCTTAGTTGTGGCACACAGGATCTTCATTGAGGCACTCAGGATCTTTCATAGCTGCATGTGGGCTCTTCATTGTGGTGCACGCGGGCTTCTCTCTAGTTGCAGCGTGTGGGTTTTCTCTTTTCTAGTTGTGGTGCTCAGGCTCCACGGCATGTGGGCTCTGTAGTTGTGGCACATGGGCTTAGTTGTCCTGTGGCATATGGGATCTTAGTTCCCTGACGAGGAATCGAGCCCACATCCCCTGCATTGTAAGTTGGATTCTTTACCACTGGACTACCAGGGAAGTCCCGAGAAGTGGTTTTTAAACAACCTTTTCCTGTAATTCTGGAATTTGTCATATATCATTTAAAAGAAAGTATGAAAGGAAACATATCAAGTTTGTATCTACTCCAGAACCTT
Source organism: Neophocaena asiaeorientalis asiaeorientalis (assembly GCF_003031525.2). NCBI lineage: Eukaryota > Metazoa > Chordata > Mammalia > Artiodactyla > Phocoenidae > Neophocaena > Neophocaena asiaeorientalis. The sequence goes on along the minus strand of NW_020173113.1, from coordinate 1,396,486 downwards.
TTAACCTTGATCCAGTGTAGCACTGCGTTGAAAAATAAACTCAAAAAAATCTAAAAACATAACTCAATTGCTTATTAAATGAGCCAATCTGCAATGCTCTTTTTGGGTTACAAATGATTCTTATAGTCCTTTTATCAGAAACTGCCTTTCTCTTAACATTTTCATTCTACCACAGCTGGGGCTTTTAGACCAGCCTCAATAGGGTTTGCTTTTATCCTTACAATGGAAGTGTATAAAACTGGATGGGATGAGGCATGGGTTTGATATCCGGTGCCTTCTTTTTTTTTTTTACTCCGCGGCATGTGGGATCCTCCCGGACCGGGGCACGAACCCGTGTCCCCTGTATCGGCAGGCGGACTCTCAACCACTGCGCCACCAGGCAAGCCCCTGATGCCTTCTTAAAGTTACCTCCTGAATCTCAGTTACCCACCTCCATAGTGGTATCCATTACTCATACCCTTTGTCCAATATGGACTTACTCTAAACTGTGACCATTCTTTCTACTTAGCTTTATATTTACTTAGCATCTACCAGGAATCTGAATGTTCTTCATCTTTAGCTTCCAGTCTTTTTCCAGCTCTCTTGAGTCCACCTCCTGACCGATGTTTACATCCACTCACCTCAGCCACTAATGGGATAGGCTAATTACAATGTTCAGTCTTGTAGCATGCTTGTGGTTCTTTAAAAGAAACATGATTTTGGGACTTCCCTGGGGGTCCAGTGGGTACGACTCAGTGCTTCCACTGCAGGGGGCAATGGTTCGAACACTGGTCAGAGAACTAAGATCCTGCATGCCGCATGGCACAGACAACAACAAAAAAAAAAACAGTGATTTGAATTTCATCGGATCAATAATGAGAGTGGAAGGGGATAGTTATTATAGCCCAACTAAGTGATAGCATCAGGCCTCCATACTTTATGTAAACACTGGATGCTGTTTATTTGCCTTTTGCCTGGTTAATATAGGGTTTTTTTCTTCTTATGAATGTATCTCTTGATTTAAAACTTTCACACTATTTCCCCCCTTTATATTCATGGATCTCTTGTAGCAGAGTGGGGTCTTAAAATGCCTTCAAAATGGTATTTCCTATTTTTGAGCTTAATTGATAACTCCTTGATGAATTCTAAATCTCTATTAATGAGTCACAAAAAATGGTTTTGCTGTTTTCTCCTTTAGTTCAATGCTTGCCATGTAAGACAGGGAAGCTTTACCTCAATTGTGATATGAAATGTACTCTACAAATACTCTAAATTTAGCTGTGTCATTTGGAATCCTAGAAGGTAACTGTATTCAACAAGGTAAATCAAATAAAATACATTAATGAAAGGACTACTTACAGAAGTATGGGCTTGGTCAAGAAATCCAACAAAGAATTTTGAGACATTTAGAGACTAGTCTCAGTAGAAAACCATTATCACTCTTAAGCCTGAAGGGTCAATGGGAAAAAAAACATGGAATGAGGCAGAGGGGGAAGCTTCCCAGCAGGAGCTATAGTTTCATAGGGATACAACCATGCCAGAAATGTGGCACGAATGAACAGAGAAAGCAGGGAAATAAATACCTCAACCCTTCTCTCTTAGCACTTTTCAATCCTTCATGAGTGCTTCCATTGTAATAGCCCACCCAGAAGTCAGTTGGCAAGGAGGCTTGGATAATACAGGCCATAGGGCCCCCTGGGATACATAGCAGGGCATAAAAGGGCATAGAATGTACATGCTGGGGATGCAAACGGAGGAAACCTGACCAAAAACCTTTGCACTTTTCTGGATCCTAGCTGCTGCATTAGATAATTACTTGTTATAGGTTACTAACTACAGTAATTAAGGCTAATAATTGAGCTAAGCTATCATTATGCTATTTTTCTTTATTAACCACAGAGATTAAAAAAAATTTTTAAGCACCAACTAAATTATTTGGGAAGATGTTTTTAAAATCATGTTGGATTTTTCAAAGTTTTAATGGCTTCTAGTATAAAAGAATTTTCCAATGCAGTCTGTGAGACATGCATATCTCTGTTTTAAAAGGGCCAGTGAGCTGGTGTGGTATGAGTCTACAGTCACTGACCACTCCAGTTTTAACTTCTTTTAATGCTCAAAAATAAACAACAAGAGCCCTAAGTGCTCTTGTTGGCAGGGCTGCGTTTTTTAAAACACTTCCTCAGAACACCACAGTTATTTGAAGGATGTGTCATACAGTCTGCTGCTGGCTTAGGAAAACATGAGATGGAGGACATTCAGTTGCTTTTTTGAATTTATTCAATTTTAGCAGTAAGTGCATGACAAAGGGAGTTTTGATTCTATAAGCTGAGAGCCAGTGTACAAGTCCCAAATTTTTGAGCTTTAAGTCTTCTTTATGACTCTGGAGTGAGTGGCTGTCTGGACTGACATTGATTCCCCAACCAAAGCTGGCAGTATGTATAATACTTCAACATACTTGATCCTCAGCCCCAGTTACACGAACTTCTGAGCAAGTTAATCCTTGTACTACTGCAGTTCAGGTGTGCTCAACATGGATGGATTGAACCACCACAATGTGCCAGGCACCGTGCCTGTTACTGGGGGATCAAATAAACAAGATGTGGAACCAACATGAGAAGAATGGACACATAAGCAGATTCTTTCAATATCATGTGCTATGTGTGGTTATACAGGTAGATATGGGTATTTAGCTCACCTGAGTCATAGGAAAGCTTCCCGGTGACTAATAGATTATTTAAGGTTTCTGTATTTCACACCCACTGGGGAAATGAAGATGGAAAGAGGAGGCCAGGCAGGGAGAACATCATGACTATAGGTGCAGAGGCATGAATAAGGATGGTGAGCTCTGGGAACTATACCAAGCATGAGTAGCAAAGATGGGGGTGGTAGAGGATTAGGCTGAGGGAAGTCAGTAGGACAACTGATGTCAAGGGACGTAAAATTGCTCAGAAATTTGAGCAGTATCTTTATGTTATGGCAAGTTGTCAAATATAGGAAGAGGGATTAAGTGTAGGAGGAGACAACTCTGAGGGACAATAGTGCAGGGAGAGTGGGTAGAAGGCCACTTATGTGGTGCTTCAGTCTTTCAGCCTCCCAAGAGGAGCAGGGATCAGACACCAGGAACAACTAACCCATGTGATCTATGTAATTGTTAGATGATACATAAAGAATCCCTTGCCAGCAATCTGACTAGCAGTGTATAAAAAAAAAAAAAAATCCAAAGCCAAAGGTAAAATAGAAGTCAATTCTATTTGGTTTGTGATCCTGAAATGAGAAAAAAAAGTTGATGTACATTCCTATAACCCAGGGAAATCAGAGCACTTTCTACCCAAAAGCTTGCCAGTACTCTTCTCCCCAGAAGGTCATCTGCATAGCAAATACTCAATTGTCTAAGGGTAAACATTATTTTCTTCAGTTTGTGGAAATCTGGGGTGAAACCATCATCAGCAGTTCATTCATAACTATTTAGGTAGTTTATGGGATTAAACTTGGTAATGCTTACATTTTTACAGTTGCTTTTCTATTCTCCTTCCAGATGGGAGGGCTCATTACTATTCCTAGGTAACAAGGGCTTTCTTGCTGGATTCTAGCTATAACCTCTCAGTTTCAGGCTAAAATGTGTCCATCAGAAATAATTTTGAATCCTAAACTGAGAGATTATCCTCCTCTCCATTCCAGCACAATTCAGTTTTTCATTTTGATAAAGAAAGAATGTTCTTATATTGATATAATATTCTTATATAGTGTTGGGTCATTTGGAAAAACACATGAAAAGAAAAAGAAATCTTTTTTGTTTTGTTTTGTGTTGTTTTTTTAACATCTTTATTGGAGTATAATTGCTTTACAATGGTGTGTTAGTTTCTGCTTTATAACAAAGTGAATCAGTTATACATATACATATGTCCCCATATCTCTTCCCTCTTGCATCTCCCTCCCTCCCACCCTCCCTATCTCACCCCTCTAGGTGTTTACCCTTCCCCCTCCCCGTATCCTCAAGTCCATTCTCTAGTAGGTCTGCATCTTTATTCCCATCTTGCCCCTAAGTTCTTCATAGCCATTTGTTTTTAGATTCCATATATATGTGTTAGCATACGGTATTTGTCTTTCTCTTTCTGACTTACTTCACTCTGAACGACAGTCTCTACGTCCATCCACCTCACTACAAATAACTCAGTTTCGTTCCTTTAAGAAAAAGAAATCTTAATCTCTACTTTGCACCATAACCAAAAACTGACTCCAGATAAATTGTGGACCTCAGTGTGAAAGATAAAACAATAAAGCTTCTGGAAGATAGCATAGAAGAGCTTCATTACCTTGGGAAATATTTCTAAATAGGACACAAAAAGCACCAACTATAAAGGAGAAAACTGATAAATTGGGCCACAAAGATGAATAAATTAGACTCTTTTAAGAATTTATCTTCATCAGGGATTCCCTGGTGGCGCAGTGGTTGAGAGTCCGCCTGCCGATGCAGGGGATGCGGGTTCGTGCCCCGGTCCGGGAAGATCCCACATGCCGCGGAGCTGCTGGCCCCGTGAGCCATGGCCGCTGAGCCTGCGCGTCCGGAGCCTGTGCTCCACAACGGGAGAGGCCACAACAGTGAGAGGCCCGCGTACCACAAAAAAAAAAAAAAAAAAAGAATTTATCTTCATCAAAAGACACCAGTAAGGGTGAATGGGCAAGCCACAGAGACTCAGATCCAGAATATTATGAGGAAAAGACAGACACATCAATGAAAAAATGGGCAAAACATTTGAATAAAAATTCACAGGAGTGGATGGATAATCAAATGGTCATTAAGCATCTGAAATGGTATAAAGTTCATTTGTATTGGGGGAAATACTAATTAAGACCACAATAAGATACCATTATATGTCCATCAGAAAGGCGGAATTTAAAAAGACTGACAATGCCAAGTGTTGGTGAGAATGTAGAGCAACTGGAACTCTCACACATTGCTGTGGGAGTGTAAAACTGTTCAGCCACTTTGGAAAACCACTTGGAAGTATCTACTAAAGACTAAAGCTCAACATACACATATTCTATGGCCCAGTAATTCCAATCCAATGTATATACTCAATAGAGATGAGTACATATGAACCCTAAAAGACTTGTACAAATGTGTTCATAGCAGCCTTATTTATTTATTTATTTTTGCGGTACGCGGGCCTCTCACTGTTGTAGCCTCTTCCGTTGCGGAGCACAGGCTCTGGACGCACAGGCTCGGCGGCCATGGCTTACGGGTCCAGCCACTCCACGGCATGTGGGATCTTCCTGGACTGGGGCACGAACCCGTGTCCCCTGCATTGGCAGGTGGACTCTCAACCACTGTGCCACCAGGGAAGCCCCAGCCTTATTTTTAATAACCCAGAAATGGACTATTATATCAGCAGTCTATCAAATGCAAAATGGATAAATAAATTACATTCGATCCCCCCCAAATTGAATATTATACAGCAAAGACAATGAACAAACTACTGCTACAATAACTGGATGAATCTCTTAAACACAATGTCAAGTGAAAGAGTATATATACATAAGAGTATTTTTTATGATTCCTTTTATATATACTTCAAAAATAGGTAAAACCAATATACAGTGATAGGAATTAGGATAACAGAGGAAGAGGTGATGATGACTGGAAGAGGATATGAGGTGGAGGAGCTTCTGTGATGCTACTAATGTTTTATTTTCTGATCTGGGTGGTGTTTCCATGGATGTGTTCATTTTGTGGTTATTCATAAAGCTAGACACTTAGAATTTGCATGTTTTATTTATGTAAGTTTTGCTTTAATAAAATGTTTATTAAATTAAATATTATTTTAGAAGGAATGCTCTGGCTGTTTGATAAAGAACGGTTAGGGGAACAGATAAGAGTGGATGCAGGATAACCAGTTAATTGGCCATTGAATATTTCAGGAAAGAAATAATGGAAGATTGGGCTTGGATGGTAGTGATAGAAAAATGGAAGTAACAGCCTGAAGAAACATGAAGGAGAAGAAATTGGCAGTAATACGTGATAGACTGAAAATAGGAGTAGGGACAGGATCTGTCAAGGAAGGTACCTGGCTTGAATAGTTGGATGAATCATTCTGGCATTCATTAGAATAGGAAATCTGAGAATGTGGGCAGAGATTTTAATGGCAGCTTTATTGAGATATAATTTTCACACCATAAAAATCACCCCTTAAAGTGTACATTTCAGTCATTTTTAGTATATTTATAGATATTTTCAACCATCACCACTATTTAAATTTGAGAATCTTTCATCATCCCAAAAAGGGACCCTGTATTACTCAACATTGTGTCCTCTCCCAGCTGCTAACAAACACTACTCTACTTTCTATCTCTATGGATTTGCCTATTCTGGATACTTCATGTAGATGGAATCATACAATATGTGATCTTTTGTGATTGGCTTCTTTCACTCAGCATAATGTTTTTAATGTTCATCCATGTTATAGCATGTATCAATATCCCATTCCCTTTTGTGGCTGAATAACATTTTCTGTGGACTGAATATACCATGTCAAAGATCAGTTGACTATATTTATGTGAGTCTATTTCTGGGCTTCCTATTCTGTTCCATTGATCTATTTGAATATTCTCTCACAAGTCCATACTGTCTTGATTACTGTAGCTTTATAGTACATCTTGAAGTTGGGTAGTGTCAGTCCTTCAACTTTTTCTTCAATAAAGTATTGGGTATTCTGAGTCTTTTGATTCTCCACATAAGCTTTGGAATAAGTATGTAGTTATCCACAAAATTACTTGCTAGGATTTTGACTGAGGTTGCACTGAATCAATAGATCAAGTTGGAAAGAGATGATACATTGACAATATTGAGTGTTCCTATCCAGGAATATGGATATTCTTCCCATTTATTAAGTTCTTCTTTGATTTAATTCATTAGAGTTTTGCAGCCTCCCTCATATACATCTTGTACATATTTTTTTAGATTTGTACCTAATTATTTCTATACCTTTATTTTGGTGATAATGTACATGGTATTGTCTTTAATTTTAAATTGTTCACTGCTGATATATAGGAAAGTGATTTACTTATGCACATTAATCGTGCTGCTACCTTGCTCTTATTAGTTACAGGAAATTTTTTTTTTTGGTGAGTATTTGAGATTTTCTACATAGACAATCAGGTCATTTGTGAACAAGGACAGTTTTATTTCTTCCTTCCTAGTCTGTATACCTTTTATTTCCTTTTCTTATCTTACTGCATTAGTTAGGACTTCCAGTACGATGTTGAAAAGAACTGCTTAGAAGAGATATCTATGCCTTGTTCTTACTGTTTTTATATGTCTTATGTATTTTATGTTCCTTTATTCCCCCATTATTCACTTTTTGGGTGCTAAATCAATATCTTCTGGTGTACCATTTCAATTCCCTTGTTTCAGTCACTATAATTTTAAAGTTATTTTCATAGTAATTGCCTTAGGGATGACAACTAACACTTCAAAAAAATCTAATTTGGGAAGAGTCAGGTGGTCTTCGCTTCCCTGTGCCCAACTTTTCATAGGCTGGAAAGCAAAGCTTGAGAAACTTGACATTGTCTTGGGCAGGGTGTGTGTAGCAACATGTCAAAGAAAAAGAGGAAGAAAACGTGCTCTCAGCTACAGGGGGTTCTGGCTGAGTTGCTTTTGTCTTGTGGGCTTCTGTTGGGTTTGCTGTTTCCCCCCAGAAGACCGCTGTGTGGGCTTAGAGGCAGCTTGCTCCCTGCCAGATGGGTGATGGAAGTCTAAACATGAAGCAGCAGTGTGGCTGACAAGGTCTTGGTGCTCCAGCAAGGTGTCAGGCCTGAGCCTCTGAGGAGAGCCCAGTTCAGAAAATTGGACCACAACAGACCTCCCGGCCCCATGTAATATCAATTGTTGAGAGCTCTCCCAGAGATCTCCAGCTCAACGTTAAGACCCAACTCCACTCACTGACCAGCAAGCTCCAGTGCTGGACACCACATGCCAAACAACTAGCAAGACAGGAACACAACCCCACACATGAGCAGAGAGTCTGATGAAGATCATAAGTTCACAGACACCCCAAAACACACCACCAGATGTGGCCCTGCCCACCAGAAAGATAAGATCCAGCCTCATCCACCAGAACACAGGCACCAGTCTCCACCAGGAAGCCTACACAACCCAATGAACCAGCCATACCCACTGGGGGCAGACACCAAAAACAATGGGAAATACAAACCAGTGGCCTGCAAAAAGGAGACCCCAAACACAGTAAGTAAAGCAAAATGAGAAGACTGAGAAATACAAAGCAGATGAAGGAGCAAGATAAAAACCCACCAGACCAAACAAATGAAGAGGAAATAGGCAGTCTACCTGAAAAGGAATTCAGAGTAATGATAGTAAAGGTGATCCAAAATCTTGGAGGTACAAAGGAGAAAATACAGAAAACATTTAACAAGAACCTAGAAGAACTAAAGAGCAAACAAACAATGGCGAACAACACAATAAATGAAATCAAAAATACTCTAGAAGGAATTGATAGCAGAATAACTGAGGCAGAAAATGGATAAGTGACCTGGAAGATAAAATAGTGGAAATAACTATTGCCAAGCAGAATAAAGAAAAAAGAATGAAAAGAATTGAGTACAGTCTCAGAGACCTATGAGACAATATCAAATGCACCAACATTCGAATTACAGGGGTCCCAGAAGAAGAAGAGAGAAAAAGAAAGGGACTGAGAAAATATTTGAAGATATTATAGTTGAAAACATCCCTAGTTAGGGAAAGGAAATAGTCAATCAAGACCAGGAAGCACAGAGAGTCCCATACAGGGTAAATCCAAGGAGAAACACGCTGACACGTATTAATCAAACTATCAAAAATTAAATACAAGAAAAAATATTAAAATCAGCAAGGTAAAAGTAACAAATAACATACAAGGGAATCCCCATAAGGTTAACAGCTGATCTTTCAGCAGAAACTCTGCAAGCCAGAAGGGAGTGGCAGGACATACTTAAAGTGATGAAGGAGAAAAACCTACAACCAAGATTACTGTACCAGGCAAGGAGCTCGTTCAGATTTGATGGAGAAATTAAAACATTTACAGACAAACAAAAGCTAAGAGAATTCAGGACCACCAAACCAGCTTTACAGCAAATGCTAAGGCAACTTCTCTAGGCAGGAAACACAAGACAAGGAAAAGATCTACAAAAACAAACCCAAAACAATTAAGAAAATGGGAATACGAACATACATATCGATAATTACCTTAAATGTAAATGGATTAAATGCTCCCAACAAAAGACACAGATTGGCTGAATGGATACAAAAACAAGACCCATATATATACTGTCTACAAGAGACCCACTTCAGACCTAGGGACACATACAGACTGACAGTGAGGGGATGGAAAAGGATATTACATGCAAATGGAAACCAAAAGAAAGCTGGAGTAGCAATTCTCATATCAGACAAAATAGACTTTAAATAAAGACTATTACAAGAGACACAGAAGGACACTACATAATGATCAAGGGATTGATCCAAGAAAAAGATATAACAATTGTAAATATTTATGAACCCAACACAGGAGCACCTCAATACCTAAGGCAAATGCTAACAGCCATAAAAGGGGAAATCGACAGTAACACAATAATAGTAGGGGACTTTAACACCCCACTGTCACCAATGGACAGATCAACCAAGATGAAAATAAATAAGGAAAAACAAGCTTTAAATGACATATTAAACAAGATGGATTTAATTGATATTTATAGGACATTCCATCCAAAAACAACAGAATACACTTTCTTCTCTAGTGCTCATGGAACATTCTCCAGGATAGATCATATCTTGGGTCACAAACCAAGCCTTGGTAAATTTAAGAAAATTGAAATCGTATCAAGTATCTTTTTCTAAACACAATGCTATGAGACTACATTTCAATTACATGAAAAAATCTGTAAAAAATATAAACACATGGAGGATAAACAGTACGCTACTAAATAACCAAGAGATCACTGAAGAAATCAAAGGGGAAATCAAAAAACATACATAAAAACAAATGAAATGAAAACACGATGACCCAAAACCTATGGGATGCAGCAAAAGCAGTTTTAGAGGAAAGTTTATAGCAATACAACCCTACCTCAAGAAACAAGAAACATCTCGAATAAGCAACATACACTTACATCTAAAGCAATTAGAGAAAGAAGAACAAAAAAAACCCCGAAGTTAGCAGAAGGAAAAAAGTTATAAAAATCAGATCAGATATTCTCTCCCATTCTGAGGGTTGTCTTTTGGTCTTGTTTATGGTTTCCTTTGCTGTGCAAAAGCTTTGAAGTTTCATTAGGTCCCATTTGTTTATTTTTGTTTTTATTTCCATTTCTCTAGGAGGTGGGTCAAAAAGGATCTTACTGTGATTTATGTCATAGAATATTCTGCCTATGTTTTCCTCTAAGAGTTTGATAGTTTCTGGCCTTACATTGCAAATGAAGGAACTGATAAAGGATTAATCTCAAAAATGTACAAGCAGCACATGCAGCTCAATAGCAAAAAAACAAACAACCCAATCCAAAAATGGGCAGAAGACCTAAATAGACATTTCTCCAAAGAAGATATACAGATTGCCAACAAACACATGAAAGAATGCTCAACATTATTAATCATTAGAGAAATGCAAATCAAAACTACAATGAGATATCATGTCACACCAGTCAGAATGGCCATCATTAAAAAATCTAGAAACAATAAATGCTGGAGAGGGTGTGGAGAAAAGGGAACACTCTTGCACTGTTGGTGGGAATGTAAATTGGTTCAGCCACTATGGAGAACAGTATGGAGGTTCCTTAAAAAACTACAAATAGAACTACCATATGACCCAGCAATCCCACTACTGGGCATATACCCTGAGAAAACCATAATTCAAAAAGAGTCATGTACCAAAATGTTCATTGCAGCTCTATTTACAATAGCCCGGAGATGGAAACAACCTAAGTGCCCATCATCGGATGAATGGATAAAGAAGATGTGGCACATATATACAATGGAATATTACTCAGCCATAAAAAGAAACGAAATTGAGCTATTTGTAATGAGGTGGATAGACCTAGAGTCTGTCATACAGAGTGAAGTAAGTCAGAAAGAGAAAGACAAATACCGTATGCTAACACATATATATGGAATTTAAGAAAAAAAAAATGTCATGAAGAACCTAGGGGTAAGACAGGAATAAAGACACAGACCTACTAGAGAATGGACTTGAGGATATGGGGAGGGGGAAGGGTAAGCTGTGACAAAGCGAGAGAGAGGCATGGACATATATACACTACCAAACGTAAGGTAGATAGCTAGTGGGAAGCAGCCGCATAGCACAGGGAGATCAGCTCGGTGCTTTGTGACCACCTAGAGGGTTGGGATAGGGAGTGTGGGAGGGAGAAGCAAGAGAGAGGAGATATGGGGATATATGTATATGTATAGCTGATTCACTTTGTTATACAGCAGAAACTAACAATTATACTCCAATAAAGATCTTGAAAAAAAAAGATAACCTTGAAAAAATAAATAAAAATATTATAGAATTTACCCCAAAAAAGGATGTTGCTCCACTATCTTCTGACTACATTTTTACAAATGAGAAACCTTTCGTCATTTTTATTTCTCTGTTTGTAACATGTCTTTTTTTTTTTACGCCTCTGGCTGCTTTTAAGGTTTTCTCTCTTTGTCACTGATTTTGAGCAATTCGATTGTGATGTGCCTTGGTATAGTTTTCTTTATATTTCTTTTGTTTGAGATTTATCGAGCTGAATATGTAGGCTGATGTCATTCATGTCTCTACAAAACTTTTTGAACATATGGAATATAGTTACATTAACTTTTTAATAAATAAAAATAGATAGCTAGTTGGAAGCAGCTGCATAACACAGGGAGATTAGCTCGGTGCTTTGTGACCACCTAGAGGGGTGGGATAGGGAGGGTGGGCAGGAGATGCAAGAGGGTGGGGATATGGGGATATATGTATACGTATAGCTGATTCACCTTGTTATACAGCAGAAACTAACACAAGAATGTAAAGCAATTATACTCCAATAAAGATGTTTTAAAAAAATCTAATTTAGAGTAATACCAACTTAATTTCAACAATATACAGAAAATTGGTTCAATATACCTCCATTTCCTCCTCTTTCTTTGTGCAGTTATTGATAGGTAAATTATATCTTTATACATCTTATCAACACAATTTAAAAATTATTGTTTTATGCAGTTGTCTTTCAAGTCAAATTAAGAAGAAAATAGGAGCAAACAAAAATACATTAATATTGTCTTTTTTTTTTTTTTTTTTTTGTGGTACGCGGTCCTCTCACTGTTGTGACCTCTCCTGCTGTGGAGCACAGGCTCTGGACGCGCAGGCTCAGCGGCCATGGCTCACGGGCCCAGCCGCTCCATGGCATATGGGATCCTCCCGGACCGGGGCACGAACCCGTGTCCCCTGCATCGGCAGGCAGACTCCCTACCACTGTGCCACCAGGGAAGCCCTAATATTGTCTTTTATATTTATCTGTGCAATCAGTCTTTCCAGTGCTCTTTATTTCTTCTTGTCAACTTAAGCTGATGTCTAGTATCCTTTCATTTCAGCCTGAAGAGCTCCTTTAAGAATTTCTTGTAGGGTAAGTCTTCTGGGGCTTTTCCAGGGAGCTGCCAGACAGGTCAAATAGTGATAATTCTCTAGGGATGGATGTTTTGGGAGGACTCCAAAACTGTTTTGCCCCTTCTAGTTGTTGATAGGCTGCTGTTTTTCACAGCTACTGTGATTTTGAGGCTCTGATTTTCAAAGACTACTGCAAAGCTGGAGAGATGGAGATGAGTATGAGTCAAGTTAAAACACCATAAAGTTCACTGTTCTTACTGAGATTCAGCCATTTTTCTGAAATAAATTGTCCTTGAATTGTTGCAAGCCTTGGGTTAATTGATTTAGATATTTTTGCAAGTATTCCCATTGTTTTTATGGATGAGCAGATTTTCAAAGGTCTTTACACTCTAGAAGCATTCTAAAAGTGCTTCTTTAGGTGCAGGTTTTAGAAGAAAGACAATGAGGTCAATTTGGGGCTGAGTCAAATTTGCCTTTGAGATACCCAAGAGGAGATGTCCAGTAGGCCGTTAAATATATTGTTAGTATATATTTTTGGAGTTCAGTTGAAGAGGGTTGAGTTATCATATTTCTCAGTCCACTGCATGTTAACATCATTACTTCATGCAAAGCCCCTCTCTGGTATGTATGTATGTATACATGCATGTATATATATGTATGTATGTATACTTACATATAAATACCATTTCCATTCTTCCTCTCCCTCCATAGATAATCATTTTGATGTGTTTAATATGTATCTTTTAGTTCATTAAGTGTTCTCCTAAAATGTGTATTATTGTTTTGTGTTCATGTTTTGTGTGCAAGCAAAAATTATTGTATCTCATATATACTCACATAAGCACATACATACACATCTGAAGGATTCTTAAACTTGCTGTACACTGGAATCACCTGTGTAGCTTTAATCTGATGCCCAACTTATAGCCCACACACAAAAAATCAGAATCCATTGGGGTAGGACCCAGGCATAATAAATTTTAAATTACGCTAGGTGATCCCAATGTGCAGCCAATTTTGAGAACCAGTGATACATATCACCCTGTTTCTTACTTCTTAAACCCAGCAGTATATTTTAAAGATATGTTCATGTCTCTACATGTGCATCTAGTTCAGAAATCAGCAAACATTTTCAGCAAAGGGTCAGATTTTAAATATTTTCAGCTTTGCAGATCATATGGTCACTGCTGTAACCCAGCTCTGCTGCTGTAATGTGAAAACAGCCATAGACAATACATAAATAAATGGACACGGCCATGTTCCAATAAAATTTTATTTACAAAAAAGACACACCAGGAGATGGACCATATTTGGCACATGGGCCATAGTTTGCTGACCCCTGATCTAGTCTTTTGCTTCCAACTACTGGGCGTCTCCACAGAATATTTATTGCATGTTCCCTACCTTTTCTTCTAGTTAGAGGCTAGTTTGCATCTAACTCTCCATTACTGCAAGTAATATGACAATGAATATGTATCCGTCTATCTATCCATATCCTTATGGCCCCATACAACAATTTATATGGTAATTGCTGGACCATCTGTCATAAGTACAGTTACTTCGATCATATACTTCTAGGTCTCTCCAGAATGACTGTACCAATCTACACTCCCACCATTAAGACATAAGGATTCCTAGATCTTTACATCCACACCAACACTTGGCATTATCTAGCTGTCTAAAGTTTGCCGATTTAATAATTAACTTTGCATTTCTCATTTTTTAAATTTGTATGATTATCTTGTTAATACTCCTCTCTCATAAAACACTATGCATGCTCCATGAGGGCAGGGACCTTGTCTAGTTTTGCTCACTATTCTATTTTTAGCACCTAGCATAAGCCTCGCATATAGTAGTAGGTGTTCCATAAATATTTGTGAAACAAGTAGATGGGTATATGAGCGCTTCTGTGTTAGTTGTACAAAAATACTCATTTCTTTATTGATAAGTTTGAGCTGGTAACCTGAGGTTAGTAAAGGGAACCTGTTTAGAGTAGCTGGTTTCTTGACCTCAAGAGGACTTATACTCTGCGAAAGAGGGCAAAATGATTCATTCATCCCACTTATTCACAAAATATTTTAAACACTTATCGTGCTATGTGCCAGACATTATGCACAATGGTGATCAATACAGATACAGCCCTGCCCTCAGGGCGCCCACCCACAGTGTGATGCGAGATGTCAGCAGGTTGACAATTATTTAATTGTTATACATTACTGGGGAAGTATCAGATTCTCTGGAGGTTCTAGCAAGTGTGTCTTAACCTAATCTAGCAGGAGTGGGGGAGGAAAAGTATGGTATTATATAAGATGACTCCTTATAAATGCCCAGAGAGTTTCCCTGGCAATGGGATGTTGAAGGAATTCAGGGATTCATAGGAGGGAGCAGTAATATTCTAGCAGCATTATACAAACAAGCTTGGATATGTCTTCAAGCTGTTCTGCAAATAGTGGAGTGATTTAAAGGAGTTTAAGATAATTATGCTTAAATCTCTTCTTCCCCAATTATTCTATTTTAGACTGCTAGAGAGGAATTGCTGTACTTGTTCCCTTTTACTTTATTAGTTGTAAAATAAACAGATATCCAGGTTCTCAGAAATGCAAAGGGTGCCTTACTTCTTTGGCCAATGGCTGATATAAATAATCTTCAGTAAGCCATAACTGATCTCATGCAATTTTGAAGGTTTTAACTGCTTTAGGAGAAATTCTGGATTCCTGGGGAAACTAAAGTTGAAATTTAATGGCTTGAGTTTGCTTAAGAGCACTCCTCCCTCCCCACCCCGACATACACACCCTGAAGAGATTTTAAACCTCCGTAAAAATCCACAATTTCCAAGCAACTACTTCAGCTATCCTTGTTTAGTCTTCCTTCCCTTTCAATATCTTTTATTTTCATGTCCCCGTCCCAATTTTCTCCTTTTCCTTCCTGTTAACAAGCTTAGCAAACAAGGACAGGTAGATCTTTATTTTTTGCTTTATTTTACATTTGGAAGAAACCTGGGGGCATCTAGTCCATACCACACTGTTAGAGACAAAACTGTGGTCCAGAAGGCTGACCAACCTGTCCATATTATGGGTTCATTCTCAGTGAGGGAGGGAGGCAGGAATCAGGACAAATATCAAAGAACAGTTCTAGATGAGAAAGAGTCAGGAAAACAAAGACTGACACAGAAGATTAAAAGCAGCAACCAAGAACACACAGATGCCAGTATTCCATGGACTCTGTTCTCTTGCTTCTGTTTGATGACTGCCCTAGAATAAATCTTGAACTCTACTACATTCAGAACACCGTGGTGGATGTGGATGAACACAGAAAATACTGAAGTCTTTACTGGTGTGAGGGTTATTCTCTGTTACCAGCCCCACTTCCCTGCCCCATTCTATTCTCTAATCTTCTCTGCCCTCCTTTTTGATCTTGGAGGAGACTCCCCATGGACTGAATCGCTGGACTCCTTTACCCCAGGCTCTGGTTGGGTTGGGTCAATGGAAGGCACAGGCATGAGATAGGACAACAGAAGGAGAACATGCAGAGGTATTCCTCCTGCACCGGCACTTCTCTGACAGTGGCTGAGATCTGTCATGACCATAGCTCCCACTGGATAGCCCTTCCCTCCTCCAGGTGCCAGCTCCAACAGGGTTCTATTTCTTTCCTGTATTCTTCTCAGCCATACAGATGGTAAGGGCTTCCCGCCATGCTAATCTCTGGGTGCCTCAACACCTCTTATTTGTTCTCATAACCCAGTAGGTGGTCCCTTCATTAAAGTCTCTTCATTTGAATCTTATGAGTTGGATTCTATTTCCTGTTGGGATCATGACTCATATGATGGTTCCTCTAGGTCTATCTTACAGTCTTTTTGTGAATAGTATTAGCTGTAGAACAGTATTGTGGAAATTTAGAGGAAGGAGAACAGAACCTCTGATCTTACAGGCTCATTGCAGAAATGTGAAAAACACAGACACACACACAGGGACACAAGCCTCAAAACCCAATAAATAAGAGCAATATCAACTCTATATGTATAGAGACAGGTGCAAGATACACATAAGTAGGGAAGTGGGGGAGATAAACATACATCTCTGAACCTCTGTTCCTACCAGAGTGTGCCTCACC
The DNA here is from genome assembly GCF_003031525.2 of Neophocaena asiaeorientalis asiaeorientalis. Classification (NCBI taxonomy): domain Eukaryota; kingdom Metazoa; phylum Chordata; class Mammalia; order Artiodactyla; family Phocoenidae; genus Neophocaena; species Neophocaena asiaeorientalis. The sequence continues at coordinate 1,379,780 of NW_020173113.1, read as the reverse complement.
AATGCCTGCTTGTGCTGTGAACTCTGTCATCTGGCAAGATGATCGTAACATGATGTTACCCCAGGGGAACCTACATTTTAGCTTGCCAGTCACTGGAGAGAGGTCCTGTTGCTTTGTGTTTCATTTGGTGAAGGTAATGCTTCCTTATGGGAAAATCATTCAGTTCTAAGGTATTTTATGTTTTCCTGTTTCTCTAAAGTCGGTCATTTCCTAAAGTGTGTATCTGTTTCCTTTTATAATAGCCCAGAGGAAATAAAGGCACATTCTGTTTAGGAGAAGGAAAAATAGCAGTTTTAACCCTATAAGTATTTTGATGTTGTTGTTTTCTTAAGATAGTGAATCTCATGCATGATGGGCAAATGCCCCTCTCTCTACGGCTTGCCTGGGCATGTGCGCATGAGCTGGGTGATGAGTGTCTTTGTAGACTGAGACTACTTTCTCATCCATTCTGTATACTGTGGGGTGAACATCTTCAGCTGCTTGAAGCCTGATACATTTTCAGTCCTGTTTTAGCCAATGTGCTAAACTGAAGCACAAAGGGCCTTTCATAAATCTATTCCCACTGGAGTTTTGGGGGGTTAAAGAAAACTCTTTTCTGTGACTATGTTCTAGATAGCCCAGAAAAGCCCATGTTAATGGTGCCCAAGGATATGCTGTTAGTAATATCTCAAGAAAGCTGACAGGGAAAAGGTAAAGGCATCAGAATTTTACCACTTTTTAATTCTCTAAGTAATTTAATTGAGAAGGAAACTTTGGGAAGCCTGGAAGGTAGGACTTCTTGTTACTATATTATAAATAAATTTAATCTAACTGTACATGAGAATTCATTCATTCAACAGAAATATATTAAGAGCTTACTATGTGCCAGACACTAAGAAAGGTATAAACTACATTTAAAGTAAAAGAGGAATGGTCTTGGTTCTCAAGAAGTTTACAGCTTGGTGGCTTATCTGTTCACTACCATTTAAAGGCAACCCCGGAAGATAAATAACCTTTCTGGACTTATTTCTTAAGTTGTTTCACTTGTTTTACCACAGGCCATAATAAGTGGTATTGTATATTGCAGTTTTATCTTCTTTAATCATTACAACCACTCTCTGAGGTCAATAAGGTTAGTATAATATCCCTCATTTTATAGGTGAGGAAACCAAAATACTATGTAAGTTAGGGGTTTACCCTGCAATCATGCATCTGGAGGAAGTCAGGCCCCAGACCTCACTCGGAGAAAGGCCTTTGCTTCATCCACTTTACTACTGTCTGCACCTGGCCTCTGTTACTATTTTTTGCACGTGTTAATCTGATTGATCTCCCAGAAGACTTTAAGCTCCTGAAGGCTAAGTGTCATATACTTCTTTGAACTACTCAAAACATTGAACTTAATGCTGAAGATATTGTTAATCCATATGGATTGGGTATATTGACTTAGTGAGATTTAAGTTAAAATTTGAGATGTGCTTGAAAGAACAAGGTAATTTAAACTCACCTCTCCAGGACCTCCATATTTAAAGGGTGTTGGCACTGACTTCTTGCTTTCCAAATGACATTCTTCTGGATGGGTTTAATTTACTGTGGATTAGGATAAATGGGAGGGTATGAGACCATTACCTGTGAGACTTAATGGCTGAAGCTCTTACACACTTCACTGGAAGTAAATGCATGAGTAATTCTCGCGTGGCTTAACCAGGCCCTGGATTTCACTTGGGAGATTATGATTTTAATTTAACATATCCTGCTGTACAGTGTGTGAAATATGCAGCCAGCAGCGATTGCTGTGAGATGAAAGCCCAGTTGTGTTTATTTTAAGAGACTTGCGGTTCTTCGCCAAGGCCAACATTCCTGGGCAATGAATAGCCTGAGTGAATCATTCAAAGTAGGTGAGAGGTCAGAAGCCTGAAGAAAAAAAAAATGAAAGCTGAAAGGTTTTCCTCAGTCAAATGGTAGGCATTTGAAAAGGCATTTATAAAGCAGAAGATATTACAGAAACAGGTATTTCTTTTTCAAGATGACTCTTTTACAGGTGGATCCCAAAGACCACTTCCTTAGCTCCAGCTAATTAGTCCTGATGTTGTTCACCTTTCCTGGAAATCAGAGCAGAGAAACACTCTGGTTCCTATCTCTGGCTCTGGACAATGGCCCATTGGGGAACAGAGCAATAGCCATGTTCTTGAGGGCAAGAACAGGTAGACACATTCTCTGTTAGGAGCAGGCTGGCATACTGCTCACATGGCATGAGTTTGGTGAGTTTCCAATAAACCTTCATAACCATCTCTAGATTCCTTATGTATCCAGCATTATGAAATGTCAACCAGCATGACATTAAATGTTGAGGATATGACAATTTTTTACTGAACACCTACTGTGTAGCAGGTAGCTATTTAATCCTCATTCATCCAATCATGTGGATATTTCAAATTCCCATTTTATGAATGAGGAAACTGAAGTTTATAGAAGTGAAGTCACTCAGATAGTTAGTGTTCAAGACAAGATCCAAAACTGAGTAGGATGGAAAGAACCCCCTCTATTACCATCAGCTATAATAGCTTGAATTAAAAGAGTACCCAGTATATTCTCTGAAAATATGAAATGCAACTGCTATCTTTATATGAAAGACAACCAATAAACAAACCAATTCATGCTATTCACTATACCCTAGAGTATCAAGAAGGAAGATACTCTCTGTAAGTCCAGCCTTAGGAGAAACCAGAAGAAAGCAAATCACAAGTTAACAAAGCTGGACCTAATCCCTGTTCTCAGGGAACAAACAGGGATTCGTATGTGAATAGGGCCTGAAACTTGGACACTAGCAATAGAACAGGGATAACAGAAATCCATCCCAGTTGTCCCTTGAGCTATCCCTTGAGATCAAGCGATGGCGTCTCGAGAGGCTCTAGTATTCCACGCAGGGCCTCTGGAAGGGAAACCCAGCAGGTCATATCAGATTTTCCTTGAATTATTTCATTTCGTAATTAGCCATGATCCTATGGAGCAAGAAGGGACTGGTTGAGCTAGAATGGGGTGAGGTAGAATAGACCAGGGCACATCACTGAGGCTGGGTCTGATGGAAAGTCCTGGGGCAGAACAGAAACAGTTCAGTGAAAGCAGTTCCAGGGTGGAGGCAGTTCCAGGGTGGAGGGCAGCCCCTGGACAGCAAGAAGGCTCCCCCTGAGCAGTGGGGTATAAAGCTCAAGAAAGAAGTCCTGAGTAGGAAGATGGAAGTTAAATTCACTAGAGCTCATCTGAGGGGGCAGCAGCGATGATGAGCATCTGGAGAAGCAT
>NW_020173113.1:1370790-1376011 GCF_003031525.2 Neophocaena asiaeorientalis asiaeorientalis | reverse complement strand
CACCCCACGCAGCTTGAGGGATCTTAGTTCCCCAACGAGGGCCACGGCAGGCAAAGCATCAAGTCCTAACCACTGGACTGCCAGGGAACTCCCTGGAGAAGCATCTTTTTAAAGGCTCCCATCTGTGCTTTCAGTTGAGTTTTGGTGGTGACAGGGTGTATGTGTGCATGTGTGCATGCGTGTGTGTGTGTGTGTGTGTGTGTGTGTGTAGGTAAAAATTTCTTTTAAAGGCTATTTTGTTGGAGTCTTTCCTTTCCCTTCCATTACCTCCACGGTGGGTGTGTTGGGGAACTTATACTGGAAGAGCCTTTTGAGAGCTGTGCTTTGTGGGAATGTTCTTGGCAAGCTCTGACGTAGACATGGTCACAACTGATGATCCTCCAAGGAATCTGAGTGTTTCATCTGTTCCAGGGGGATTTGGTGACTTAACAGAGACCTCTATATGAAGGAGCGATGCATATACACGTGAGGGAGGGGGTCTGGGAAACATTTGGGAATGGTTTTCCTCTGGTCCATCCTTGTCTCCCTGGGTTTCTCATTTCCCTGACCATTGTCCTGCTGCCCCTGTCTGGTGGTGGCATCTTCTGTGGTTTATTTTTATTTTGCCCTTTCCTGAGCCCTAGCTGATTGAAGACACTGCTGCAGTCATTTTCAACACACCCACTCTGCTACCTGTCCAATCTGCCACGGGCTTATCCCTGAGGGGACCTATAAATGGGGCTTTTACAGCTTCTGATTCAGAGCAGAGGTGGATGCTGGCAGGGGACCAGCAGCCTTTGAGATGAAAGTTGAGCTGACACTGGCTGGTTTCATACAGTCTGGAGAACAGGAGGGAGGAGGACAGCTGTCTCTGGTACATGGCCCTGAAGGGGACAAATGAGCTGAGGCCACTGAGTAGTCTGTGGGGAGAGAAAAGGTGGGGGTGGTGAAGACGATCTTCTCGCCAACCCATGACCTGTAGGGCTGCCTGTAATCAGCTTCCACATCCACTCCTTCTTCTTAGAGAATGTAGAAAGTAATGTATGGATATGAGCTGACCACACATGTAATTCGCGCTTATGTTTTGAGAATTTGTTTTTTATTTAACAAACATACATAGCATTGACTACATTCCAGGCACTATCTTAAGGGCTTTACAAATATTATCTCACTTAATTCATTATAACCATAGGAAGTAGGAACCAATATTATCTTCATTCTGCAGATTAGGAAATAGCAGCACAGGTTAATTACCTTGCCCAAGATCCCACCCTTAGTAAGTTCAGAGCCAGATGCAAATGCCCCAGAATTGCGCACCTTGCTGTGCTAGCCTCTTTGCTAGCATGTTAATAAGAAAATGAATGAAGTGCCTAGCACTATATAATACCATGTAAGAATAACAATTGTTTTTATGGTTGTTATTAGCTAGTGGTTTACTCCTATAATGCTTGCAGATGGCTTAAAGATCTGTGAAGAAACAGTTCCTGCATGGGAAGCATCAGTTCAAATCCTGGTTCTACTACTTGTTAGCTGTGAGATATTGTCCACGTTCCTTAATCTCTCTATGCCTCCGATTCTTAATATTTAATGTGGAGATGATAATAGTCTTTACCTCATTGGTTTGTTGGGATTATTAAATAAGGTAATGTTTGTACAACACTTAGCAAAATGCCTGGTACAAAGTAAGTGCTCAGTAAATATTGTTCACTTTACGACCTGTTGCCATTAGAATTAAATCGCTTTTAATCCGTTGGAGTTTCTTTTCATTTTGCCAATTAGCCACTTATTTTCAGGGACTTCCTGGTAATACTGCCTTACGTTCATTTACGGAAACATAAATATGTTTCAAGCCTTCAAGTGAGTTATTCCATTTAATTTTGAGGTTGATGGGGCAGGTATAATCTCCTTGTTAAGAATATGGAAAATGAGGCCAGAGAGATGAAATGACCAGGTCAAGTCTACATAGATATGACCAGTGATGATAGATTTTTGACTAACATTGTAATACTGTTTGAACCATGTCTGCACATGCACAAGTACACACGCATGCACACACACTCACATACACACGCACACTCCCTTTCCCTTGGGCTCCCTAATCCTGTGTTACCTAACCCAAGCTCTTGAATTTCTTGCTATCTACATTGGCAAAGACTCATTTTCTCTGCATGATTCTTAGAGTGATGAAGTAACCTTCTGCAGACTGCTTCTTCCTTCTCCCTTTACCTCTCCAACTCACGTTTAATGCTTTGGGGGCTCACTAAAGCTTGCTTCCGGGACTGAAAGCCAGATCATCTCCTATTTCCAATTTTCAGAGAACATGAAAAAGGCAACAGATAGGACTAAAGACCGCTGTATCCATGAACATTGTTTGTCTGTCAAGGCTGAGCCTAAAATATGGACCTCAGATCTAATGTTTTAGGCAATGAATTTAGCTTAAACACAGAGGCCGGCCTTTTACTTTTGGAGCTAAAGAGAAGAGGCTTGACGTCTGATGAGTCTGGATAGGGCTGGTTGGAGAGTGACTGGATAGGCTGGGCTTGGCCTTGTGCTGCATGGAAAGCTCTGCCTGGGGCTTAGGCCTTGAGATCCAGCCAAGAACTCCTGGATGTGGGGGAAGAGAGGCTTAAGTAGGTGGGGGTGGGTGGGTGCTCCTGTAGTTTCTAGGAGGGCAGCTGGTGTTCCCTTGCACATGATTACAAGTCAGGTTTTATATTTTTGGCCATGGGACGTTTTCTTAAACTTTCCACAGCTATGCAGCTGCTGCCTGGAGAGGAGGTGCTATAAGGATGTCACCATGTAGACTTGTCACCAAGTCTAATGTTGTTGTCTTCTGCCCCTCCATCTAGACCTTGACCTCTCATGCTCTCCTCCCCCACTTTCTGACCAGGACCTTCCCCCCAGTACAAATCTCCTTCTACCCCCAAACTCGAATAACTGCTGTTTCTCTAGATCTGGCTTTGTGTTTGCTGACCTGGTAAACAAATTCTCATAAGGCTCTGAGGTGTCGGTGATTGTGGGTTTGTATGTTGCCCCCTTCATGTTAATCAGAGCTTTCTGGAAGCAAAACCTTCACCTGAAAGATTGAACCTAATGATGAGATTTCAGGCACTGGTGTGCAGACCATGACGGCTCTCAAATTACACTACCCATAATGCTCACTCTTCTGCCCCCCCACCCCCAACAATAAGGCCAACCCAGAATCTTTATGTAAACAGACACATAAGCTCTTTTGATGAAAATCCTGGAGAGGTGGTGAAGTGTGGTGGTTAAGATTAAGGCTCAGGAAAGTGGAAATGCATCACACCCTCATTTATGTTTTCCAACCCATCCTGTCCTGGTATGTGTGAACACACACACACATACACACTCTGTTCTCTTACCTTCCTGCTTCCTTAGACTTGACCCAGCAGTCAGCGAGGGGGACTTCTTAGCACAGGGGGAGGAAAATTTCCTGGTGAAACTCACTGGCAATGAAAAATGTTTGGTCACAGCCACGCAGCCCCATGGCTGGTCTGCCGCTGAGGGGACACCTGAATAAGACTTAGTCGTGGTTTAGAGTTCCCTCTAGCCCTGAGATTCTGTGAACTTTTCTCCCTCCCACCTTCCTTCAACAACTGGCCCTCCTGGGTGATTTTGGCAATGGCATGTGGGACGCAGATGCTACCATCCCTCACCCCTTCCTTTCAGTACTTTCTGTGAGAGGAAGTCTAGGATGAAGAGCCACCTCCGCAGTGAGTAGTTTGGGAGTAGCAAGGAGTATTCCTTGCACATGTAAATCCTGATTTGAAAAGATAGCCTCACGATGAAAGTCACTGCATGGGGGTATTCTTAAGGATGACTCTCATTTTTCTGGGTGACAGGTGGGAAGGTACACCCAGGACTCAGTAGTGACCTTTCTGTGTGATGGAGTGGACAGAAATCGTGCATTCTCCTGAGGCTGTAACTGTAATGTTTGTCTCATAAAAGCCGGGAGGAATGGAGGATTGTGGGGGAGGGAGGATTACCAACCATAAGCAGCAGGAGGTGATCTGTTCAGAGGTCATGGAGGACGACTGTCCACATACAGTGGACAGGAAAACCATGCCCCAGATGGTAGCATAAATATTCAATTATACATCAGATCCTTGGCAGAGGACATTTGAGTCTTTTCTTCCTACCCCAGGCAACAGAACCTTCCCTCTGCATGTCCATAAACAGGATGTAAAGCCAGGTACAGGGCCCCAAAGGAGAAGCAACTAGGCTTAGTAACAGAAAGACCTAACCATGTAGGTCATAGAGATGAGAATTTTAGGTCTAGCCCCGCTTTTAACCGCCTGTGTAACCTTGGGCTAGTCTCAAGCCTTTCTTTCTTCATCTGAAGAATTATGTTATAATTTCTACTTTGGAGGGATGTAGTGAGGGCTAGATGAGTGTCATAGGTTGAATTCTGCAGAAACAGAGCCTGAGATGAGGATTCTATGCATGTAATTTATTAAGGCAGTGCCCCCAGGGAGACCAGTAAGGCAGTGGTGAAGCAAGAGAGGGATGGGAAAGAAACTAAGCAAGGCAAAACCCAGTGTCATTCTGACTGCATGGAGCTCTGGAGAGTAAATTATACCAAAGAGTTGACACAACTTGAAGGGAGTTGGGCTTTCCTGTTCCAGCCAGTCATTGGCCAAGGGCCTTGGGGTAGAGGATGGCAGTGAATGTAAACTCCCAGGCGTTTCCAGTTCTCTGTGTCTGAAGGGTGGCTTCAGGTTTGGTATGGGCTGTTAGAAGCCAAAGGACACTGAAGCTGGGAGAGGCGTTCATAGGAAAAGTAGAAGGAATAAGAGGGCTCTTGGGCAGAAAAATGAGAGTATCTGCTACAATGGGAAAACATCCTCATTGCTCAGGGATTCATCAGAGATTACCCAAAGTATAAGGATCTGCTCTCAACCAGGAATGGAATACCAGCTCATTCTCCCAGATGTCTAGAGAGAGAGTATGATGTCCAACTATCTGCAAGTAATCTAATACTGAAAGCCACAACAAGCAAAGGAACATTTAGAGGAGGTTGTGTAAGGGAACCACCATTTCTCTCCTCCATTAGGTACTTCGTACTCTGTCCTCATACAGGGCAGAGAACAGAAATACTGACTCGGTTATATTAGCTTAGGCCCTCATAGAACCACCTTCACTGTGTAGTAGGTCAATGCTTGTAAAGCTCACCAACCAAAGAGCTCCAGGAACACACTAGTCATTGTTGAGCTCATTGCAG
>NW_020173113.1:1307644-1370463 GCF_003031525.2 Neophocaena asiaeorientalis asiaeorientalis | reverse complement strand
GAAAAAAAAAAAAAAAAAAAAAAACATGTACCAGAGGAATCGTGGAATGTCTTGGAAAGGGGGAGCGGCCAGGGACCTCTGACTGAATTTGGGTTTACTCCAAGTGATTCCCAAGAGAAATTAGGGAAGAAGGGGACATTCTAGATTGGACAATTTCAAGAGCAGAAGCAATTCAATGTTTTGGCATCTTAATAGTTTTCATACAGGACAAACAAACTACAAAAATGATGCCTGAAAGTATTGTTTTCATATAGGATAAGAAAGGCTGGAATTGTCACTGGTAAAGGAACAGCAGTCACTCATGTTAGTCAGAGAAGGAGGATGTTTAGTCATTTTTTGTGATTACCAAGTGGCTTTATCTTTATCTTGTTCCAAATATGATCATGGGGTGGCCTTGTCCCAGCACTGTTTATACGAGTTGAGACCTGGCTGCCAGCAGGTCCGTTTCTCACTTTCTCTGCTTGTCAGCAGGATGTATTTCATTTTCTCAATGACACACCCTTTCTTTCTCACAAAAGCTAAAAGAAACAGCCCTACTAAATCTGCTCCTGCAGCAGCAGTACAAATTCTAAGGAGCATGCCAGCCCTTGCCCCACCTGGGATATGCCACAAAACCCCCATGGGAATTTCATTCAGAATTTAACACCAAGAAAAATGATTCCACTTGAGACATGATAGACTTTCTTCATCATGATAGTAAGGTCTAGGCAATCCATCTTACTTTTTTTTTTCTTTTAGCTTTTAGGATTCTCAGAGCCAAATGTGAGACTCCTTTAGACATTGACCTTTATGTTTAGCACATTTGCACTCACTTTTCACCCTAATCTGAATTTTCTATTTCCATTTTACTATTTTTTTCCTGGTATTGTTAGCTTCTTCAGATAAAAGTGGGGAAGAAATGAAGTCCCACTTTGAGCCATGTTGCACAGCTTGAAGCTAATACAAAATTAGATCTTGCATCAGTTCCCAGTTATTTTACGGATGTAATCTGTCTCTTATAATTTAAGGGAAGAGCATCTATCATTTCCTTCTTCAATTTCCTTCCTCCCCATAACATAGTATACAAAAATGGGAGATAGATGTTATCTGGAAACTCTTTGCGATGGGATTCTTGCAGTCAGACAGTAGAGGTCACCATGGAGCTGTGCGTGATGGAGCTCACAGACTAGGAAACTTAGCCGAGTGGGTCTGCAATGATAGAAGACTTAACTATTCGATTCAGATGTGTATTCTTTTTGCTCTGGTCATTCAACAGACAGCACTCTGCAGTGGTTGGCTTCGATGTCACTTTGGTAATATAATTGTTTAGAGGAGAGAAGGTGGCTTTTATATATTGTTTACCAAAAAAAATTCCATTTTAAGCACTAAGGAACTCTGAAAAAAATGGTTACAAAATGTGTTTACTTAAATATTGTGAAATGAGGATGGAAATTCGCAGTGCAGGGTGTTTGTCATCTGCTCATGACTAGCAGATGTCCGCCTCCCCCTCCTCCTTTGCAAGCTCAATGACTCACATCTTACAGGGTGTGCAAATTGAAATTTCGAAACTCTCCAGAGTAGAGGTGGCAGTGCCATAACTTGATGCAGGAGAAGTGTGCCAGCCAGATGACTTTGCCAGCCAGCATGCTGCCAAAGACTTCACAAAATGTCTCTCTTATTGGAAAGAAAAGCATTTGGATGTCTCTCTGCACGTGTTCGATGTGCCATTTCTGAAAGGATACAAGGTATGCTTCAGGCTGTGGGTGAACCTGTGTGTATGAAAGGGAGCAGGTAGTCTGCCAGCCCAGAGCTGGGTAGTAATTGCTCCTACCAAGGTGAATCATGCAAGATAGACTCACCTGTTTTGGCTTGTCAGCTCTAGGATGGTGGCAAGTCAGCCTTCAGCCATCGATAGAACAAAGTCTGAGCTATTATCACATGCTCCAAAAATAGGAGGTTATAGTTTAGAAAGACATGTCATCTAAGTTCAAAGTTTTTTTTTTCTCTTTTGTTTAAATAAGAGGAACTCTGAGTCTGCTGCTTAACCAAAAAATGAGGGCTGTATTTTAGGCAGTTCTATTTGTTTAAAAAAATAGAGTCCTGCGAGCCAGGAGGACTAACAGCAAAATTGACTTTTACCTGCAGATCTCACTTCCCTTCATGTGGTAACTAGTTACCAAAGATGCCCCCCTGAAATGAATTGCACCTCCTGGTATTCACACCTTTGTGTGGTCCCTTCCTTTTAAAGCCAAAGAAAGCCTTGCAGCTTCCACTTGGGTCTCCTGGAACACTCACTCTGGGAGAAGACAGCTGTCACGTAAGAAGCCTGACTACCCTGAGATCATTTTGCTTTGAGGAAGCTCAAGCTGCCACCTGAAGAGGCTGTGTGGAGAGAGAAATGCTTGATAAGCCCCTAGCTGTTTCAGGCATCTCAGCTGATAAGCCAGACATGTGACTAAGGAAGCCATCTTGGACATCTAGCTGAGGCGAGGCTTCTGATGACTCCATCCATCTGACTGTAACCACCTGAGAGAATGCAACATCACCTAACTGAGCTCAGTCAACCTATAGGACCATGAGAGATAATAATAATTTTTTAAAACTACTATATTTTAGTGTAATTTGTTACACAGCAATAGATATAACCCAAACACTTCAGATTGAGAGAGAGAGATTGAGAGAGAGAGAGAGAGAGAGATAGAGAGAGAGAGAGAGAGAGAGAGAGGGAGAGAAAGTTGAACATGAAATGCAATTGCACTAACCTGACTCCCTTCTTTTTTTTCTCACCCCGATAGTGTCTATGAGCAAATCTCATAATCTCTATTTTATTTTTTTCTTTTTCAGTTTTCAGATTTTTTAAAGTTTTTAAAATTGAAGTATAGCTAATTTAGAATGTTTTGTTAGTTTCAGGTGTACAGCAATGTGATTCAGTTATATAGGTTGTTTGGAAGCACTTTTGATAAGGCCTGAACCTCCAATATTTTCTAAGGGAACTTAGACACTAGTGATGTGATATACACGCAAGTGAAGACAGAAACAGAATGACCTTAGGGGCTGCATCAGCTGGGGACATACTCTATGGAGCTATGAAGTAGGAGAGAACCTGGAAGTCATTCAATGCAACAGTAGAATTGTCAGGGCCCCCTTTCTTTGTTCACTATTGAGTACCTAGACATCTAAAATGTGTAAATGACTGGAAATGGACAAAAATGTCCAGACAGGTTATTTCGAGTAATGAAGAGATGATGTTATCAAAGAAGATTAAAGGTTCTAAATTAGGGGAGCCTAGCTGAACAATGGTTAAGGAATGGCAGCATATGAGGATGTCAGTGCCAAAGAGAAAGGTGTATCTTAGTCACTTGCAGCTTTGGGTTAGAGCCTATGAGGGAGGAGGAAGAAGGGGGACAGAGAGCAATGGAGTCAAGACGAAGAGACAGGCTTAGGATGTATAAATAGTAGGATTTTTAGGTTAAAATCTCTTCAGTCAACCACAGCCATTGCAATTTAAGCAGGCAAATTTTGATATAGCAGAAAAAGTACCAACATGCCTATCGGGAGGTCTTTGTCCTGCTACCAACAGGCAGTATAGACTTGGCAAGTACCTTGCCTTCTCTGGGTCTCAGGAAGGCATGTTGTAACTTATAAAAGACTCTACACAGTATTATATCAATTATAATAAAATGAGCAGTAGCACTTTATGCAATCTAAGCTCCTTTTCAACTATAAAAACCTTATGGTTCTAAACTGTAGAAATAGGAGACAGTTTTAGAATTTAAAAATTAAGTAATTAGGCTTATAGGCTGGAGATACATATAAAAAGCTTTGATTGAGATTTTGTGTAATACATAATGGAAAATGTTTAGGTAAGGGTAAGGATCTTTATTTTATTTCTTTTTTTTTTTTTTTTTTTTTGCACAGGCTCCGGACGCACAGGCTCAGCAGCCATGGCTCACGGGCCCAGCCGCTCTGCAGCATGTGGGATCTTCCCGGACTGGGGCATGAATCCGTGTCCCCTGCATTGGCAGGCGGACTCTCAACCACTGCGCCACCAGGGAAGCCCCTTTATTTTATTTCTTGATATATCCCAAGTACCTAGAACAACGCCAACATGTAGCAAATGCTAATAAACATATTTGTGGATTGACTGAATGAGCTATTCCTGGGACATCAAGGATAAAAATGGCCTAAAAAGCAGACACATCAACTATAAGTCTGTCCTTATCTCTTATTTTTATGAAATTTTCTCACTTAGTTCTATTGCTTGGCAAACACTGATATACAAATTTCTAAACAATATTTAGTCTTGCTTCTCTTCTTTATTTTAAAGATAAATAGGGAGGCATGTATTTTTCCAACTAATGTTAACTCACTAGTTTATAATTTTTTTATTTTTACATTTTTAATTAAGAAAAATCTCAAGCACATAAACAGAATACCCACCACCCAGATTCAGCAATTATCAACATTCTATGATTTTAGTTTTATTTATACCTCCATCATTTCTTACTCCCACTGGATTATATGTGATTATTTTTTAAAATAGATTTTCCTCCATCTAATAAAACAAAACTTAGCATTCTAGTTATCTTGTCCTAGTGTGCTCATTTATAGGTGTTTTAATTTCCCAATTTTTTAGTATATTACTGAGTTGCATAGAACTTCTTTAGGGTGCTATTTCTTCTGACTCTGGGTTAAGTAAAATTGCAACCATTTTAGAAAAGCTCTCTGTGGATGAGCCCCCTTGTACATAGGGTTTCAGAGTTGTTCTGTTTAGAAGGGGATCCATATCAGTCAGATGTCTTGGTTACAAACATTAGAACTCACCATAGCTGGTTCAGCAGAAAACATATCTAACAGATTTGAGAAGGCTCAATAGACCCTCGGAGAGGATTAGAGACCCAGGCTTGAAGGTATATGGGCAGGAACAACACTCAAATGGCACTTCAGGATGGGGATCCAGAAAGAGATCCATCATTGCTGTCACTGGGCGCAGACACCACAGATTGCCCCATTGATCCTGGGCAATGGAAGCTGAACTGCTGTCATCGTTGTCCCTGAAAGCCATTGCCTCTGCCATCACCTTCAGAGAATGGTCTCCACCGTGTCTGCTTCCTCATGTTTGTCTCTTTTAAACTGAAATCTCATTAAGTGCACTTCATTGGCTGAGTCTATTCATTGGCTGAAGTGTTTATGCCCTAGCTTCCAGGAAGGCTGGACGAGTGAGTTTCTGGATTCTAGGTTTGGAAAACCAGACTCATAAGGTGGGCCATTCCCCAAATTTAGATGTTCAAATGTTCTGGATGGCCACAAATTATGACATGTGTTTATTAAAGTATCTTTAAATCCAAAATGGTCTTTGAAGGAATTCCTAGACCGTATGAAAGGGATAATACAGTTGATTGACCTACATGCAAGAAACAATGTGTTCATTTCTTCTCGGAGAGGGGAGGGATCCTTATTCTTTTAGCTTTAAAAAAGCCTACATGGGAAAAGAATCTACAAAAGAGGGGATATATGTATATGTATAACTGATTTACTTTGCTGTACACCTGAAACTAACACAACATTGTATATCAACTATACTCCAACAAAAAATTGTTTTTAAAAAGCCATATGCACTATCTTCTCTTGCTTTAATATCGTCTCTCTTCTGAATTCTCTCCAAAATCTTCAAACCTCTCAGCATTTCCTCCCCTTCACAGCTTGCCCCACCATACCACCGTAGAGTTTTTCTAAGATGGTTTATATTCTAAGCCATTCTTTGACAGAATATTTTCTTTGCAATTTTCTTTCATTTAAAAATTGCTTTCTAAAGCATATATGCTTCCTTTATAAGGAACAATACATCTCAAGAGCTATAAAAAAACAATGTTAACTCACATACACTAACTGACTCCCCAGGAATTTTACAATTACAGGCATGTTGAGATACTTTCTCTAAGTGAATGTAGTAAACCATCTACTTTCTATTTTAGAAAAAAAGAAAGAAAAAAGGCAGACCAAGGAGGTAAGATATTCACTCTTATAGACTTATGAAGATGCTGCAAACCATTTATAATTCATCTCAAACCTCTTTAATTTGACCTACATCATCCATCATGTCCCTTTCTGTTACTTGCTGGAAGATCATACTCGCTCTTTCAAATGAAATTTCGATAATAATTTTCCTTTAAAATGACAAAAAGAGCTTTACATTAGGTAAAGAAATACTGAAATGTGTTTATTATACATTATCCAGAATAATAAAATAAATATACCAAAATGTCACCCTAGAAAATGATTTTGTGTATCAAATAACTTATACTAGCCTTCCCTGAGGGATATAAACCATGAAGCTAGCACAAAAACATCTCTCTCCATAGTTAATTTTCTTCTCTGTATCACTAAAATACCAAACTCAGCTACTTACATAATAATCACTAGTATAGTCATTTTAAATGTTTGAAGCATTTAAATTGTCCTCTCTTCCTTTAAGAAATATAATTTAATAGGCAATTCAGTGAAAATATACTACCCAAATGTTTGATGGCTTGAACTAAAATCAGCCTTTAGGCAAAGCTTGTTTTATACTGTTTAGATTTTTGAGGGGTCGCGTTCTTTTTTGTTTTGTATTTCATCATAGAATGCAAATGAAACATTTAAGAGATTGAGGCCAAACTGAATGTCAATGTGAAATATGAATAAGGTCAACTTTATTCTGATTAATCAGCTTCTGGACTTGACTAAAACACAGAGTTTCATGATGGAAAGGGTTTGAATATTTTGCAGTCTTTGTTACTAGTTTGAAGGAAAAAAGTATTAAAATATTATTCCCTTCCATAAAAATGTTAAATGCTTACTCTGAAACAAAGAAAAAATGAGATTTACAACCTCCAATAAGCACTGACAGAGGTAGGAAAGAAAAAAAGCAAGAATAATTTAAAATAAAGTTTGTATTAGTTTTCTATTGCTGTGGAACAAACCACCACAGATTTAGAAATTTAAAACAATATGCATTTATTATCTTACAGCTTCCATAAGTCAGGAGTCTGGTCACTACTCATCTGAGTCTTCTGCTCAGGGTCTCACAAGGCTACAATCAAGGTGTCAGCCAGGCTGTGTTGTCATTAGAGGCTTGACTGCGGAAGGACATCCTTCCAGGTTCCCTTAGGTTGTTGGAAGCAGTTATTTCCTTGTGACTGCAGAACTCATGGCAGCTTTCTTTTTCAAGCAAAAGAAAGGAGAGTGAAGAGCTAGTCTGCTCAGAGGCTTCTATATAAATTGGAAAGTAATCGCAGGAAAGAGAGCTCATTATCTTTGCAATATTCTGTGGGTTAGAAGCAAGTCACCAGTTCTGCCTGCACTCAAGGGGAGGTGAGCATACAGAGTGTGAACACGGGACCATCTGAACATCATAAGAATTGTCTCGCCCACCATTTGAAACACAATTTAAACAAACGCCAATGAAATCCAAGGCAGACAGTTTACCAGAGGCAGTGCGTTTGATTCATATATTTGTTAGTATTTAACTATAAGATTAGTAACCACAAGACTCCCAGGTATTTCAAGGATTTAAAGGTAACCTGTTGAAAGACTCTTTTGGCTATGCAAAACCTAGCAGAGTACATTGCCCTGCTGTGGCCTTAGCCAGTTTTCAGCTTTGACCACAGACGAGCTTCATGAGTCCACCCTGTCCACGGTGTACAGGGTCATATATAAGTATAGCAAGCACAGGCAGTCGTGTCTGTGGCACCAGGGATGAATTACCCCTACTCAAGTGAATAGGCATGGAGGCCCTCGAGGGACCACAGGGTCTGGTTCAGCCACTGTGCGCACAGTCTTCCTTGAATGTCAGCAGTGAGTTTAGTCATCTCATGAGGAGAATCAAACAGAAGTGAGGTTAAACACCCTTCAGGTGAGAAAAAAATAATATGGTAAGTAGTAAAATATGGAAATGAAGGGCTACAGTTTCTTTTTTGAAAGCATACTTCGCTACAGTTCTTAAATTCAAATGCTGTAGCCTGTATGCATTCTCTTTAGCATGTGTTCATGTACATAAACAGGATTATGGACCAAAACTAATGTGAGAACTGAGGATAATATACACGTTATATATTTTCCACCTTGTGGAAAGAAGAAATAAACTATTCTCCTGTGTTAGTTTGGATTCTCTGAGAAGCAGATGCTGAAACAAAGTTAGGATGGCAAAAGGTTTACTGGGGAGTAATATCCATGAGGAAACAGGATTTGGAAAGGAATGTTGCATCTGCCACAACTCCATATGGCCCACGGAGGTCACAGATCTGACCTTCAGTTAAAAAAATCAAGAATCTCTATGACTTTCTAGTATCTGGCCCCTGTTTACAACAAGGAGGACTATTTCACAGAACCTCAGGGGCTGAGGCAAATTCTCAGAGGTTGTTCATCTCAATTCTTCATCTTTAGACAGGGATGCATTGAATCATCCTGATGGTGGGGGACTTTCCCATCTTTGAAAAGGCCCAGGTAGGTTGTTCTACAAATCTCTTGCTCAGCTAGTTCACTAAAAGGTTGTAGACATTTGAAAATTTCTAACTAAATCCACCAGATCTATCTCAGGTTAGGAGCGGGGCAGTATTTTCTGGTGGTTCCTTTTCTTTTGCTAGTCCTTCACATGTTAGGATTCACTATTATCCTCTTCTTATTCTAAGCACTTCTCCAAGGAGAACTCATCCACTACCATGGCTTCAACTTTTACCTGTATAGTAGTGGTTCTCAACTAGGGGCTATTTTGCTTTTCAGGGGACTTCTGGCAATGTCTGAAGAAATTTTTGTTGCTATAATTGGGGAGATGCTACCGGTATTTAGAGGATAGAGACAACGGATGCTGTTAAATATCCTACAGTCCCCCACAACAAAGAATCATCCAGCAGAAATTCTCAACAGTGCCAAGGTTGACAAACCCTGCTGTATAGAGACAACTCCCATTCCAGATCTTCTACCCAGTTTTCACTCGCAAGCTCTACATGGCAAGATGAGGAATCTTTGACTTATTTTCTAAATAAAGTTAAAAGCAAGGCCGTCAGATAAAGAGGTGCAGGGGAGCAGAACTGACTAACCTCTCCATTAGATATAGGAGGCGGTCACAGTGCCTTCCTGGTCCCACAATACTTTTAGGGGCCCACGAAAATGTTTTAATTTTAATTTCTTTTGAAATCAGAAGGAAACAAACGACTATGGCAACAATGAATATATAATAATGAATCAACCTGGGATTATATTTGTCTTTATTCCAACTCAGTGGTAAAACATAATTTTTAGGTTTATTTTTTTAATAGAGGAAGAGTCTCATGAAGGCAAGAGTGTCTATGGGTCACAAAAATCATAATACAGTCCTTTTAGGGAGGAGAAGGAGGTGTAGGAAATGTGAAAAGTGGGTAAAGTGTGAAACATCCTTGTGGGCAGTGGGAAAACAGCTTTAGGGAAAAAAAACAGCTTTAGAGTTTTGGTAAGACTGCTGGGTGTTATTACATGTGCACTTGGGGTTGGTGTTCACCAATTTATAGGCATACTAACCAGTGCTGTAATTCTCTAGTAAAGCTCAGCTGCATGGACATGGCACAAAGCAGGCAAGTGTTTGGGATTTTCTAGCACTGGCCACTTGGAGTAAGGGAGAGAGAAGTAAAGGAGATCAGAGAATTTGCAAAAGAATTTATATAATTATGAACTGAGGGGGCTAAACTGAACAAAGAGTGAATAACAGAATGGAGCCTTTGGAACGAGATGGAAAAGTCAATGAATTAGAGATTCCAATCAGGTTGAAAAAAATTAACACATGTGTTCTGATTCGTGAGATTTTGGGAAGCCAGCATGTGTCCAAATATCTACTGCAGCATATGTCAAGAGCTAAAAAAATTGACCATATAGATTAGTTACTCTGGGAGTTGCCAGAGTCATTTTGTCAAACTTGCCAATTTCTCAGTTAAAATGCAGACATTATTAAGAAAGGAAAAAACTATATTCTTTTTGGTTAGCACCTTAGGTTATAGCTAGTTGTGATTAAGATCCAATAGGGAATAGGACCTTGAATGTGGGCCTAGGAAGCAGACCAATTCAAACAAAGATCTATTTGCCAAAAATCAATTCAACTTGTAGAATGGCCAACATGACAAATTGCCAACTGCAGTATAATTGATTCACCAAAAAAATATTTCTGTTTACTAGTATAAAATTTGTAGCAATCTGTGTCGAATGAGACAGTTCACCAGCCACTGAAGATTTTCTAAAGTTTAATTTCAGTTAATATAGTTTAGCTTGGGTTTCACTTTTAATTTGCTGCAGCCATTTTACCACAGACATTTTACAGTAGATTTGTCGGTCTAACTCAGTTGAACCTCATTTTCTTGGGCGATTCCCATTTCAGAAATTGAGCACTTTTCATCTGCTTATTGGGAGACAGTTTTCCAAGGCTCTCTCATGTTTCTGTACATCTTGTAAGCAAGATAACCATCTTGTAAGACAAGACTGTCTTTGTTCTGGACTGTCTTTTCAAGGTTATTTGTATAGTGAACGGTGTTTCCCTCCTAAGCAAAGGGCAAGAATGTTTACTTTCCATTTCAAAAGATTTGGGCTCCTAAGCTCAGAATTCTTCACCTGTAATACAACCCACTGCCTGTGTGTGGGTATCACCTGGCCCTCTACCCATCACCTTGTGGGAATTGGGGCTCCAGGAACCTGCTCAAAAATGCTGATAATCTAGCTGCCGCTGTTTCTTTGAGTAATAAATTGTACTTCACTTCTGACCTAGGAATCTTGTGTCTTATACTGGCACCCATGAAACTGTGTCGGACTAAATTTTTAGATTACGAGTGGAGTGAAATCTCAGACACTTCCTAGCTCTTGACATTGCCCAAAACACATACAAAATATTCATTTTTATCAAGCTAGTTTAAAAAGTCTGAATTATAATAATTACAAAATACTAGGACCTGAATTTAAAATACGTTGGATGAGCAAATCCCTCTACCTTGGTTCTGAAATCCTTGGTATTTGAGATATGAGCAACAGTTTTAATTTGAAATACACAAGTAATTCTCAATTTAAAAGGTCATGTATACAAAGTATTGAAAAATCTAGAATTCATTAAACTCTAGCTATCCATGATGAAAGGGAGGGGCAAAACAGCTGCAGAAAAACTAAAACTAGATTCAATGATATCTTTATATCAGTAACCTAAACTGCACAAAAATCTCCAAAAGCTGCTACAACCATCCCAGCCAATTTGAACTGCTATAAATGTTGTAAATGGTTAAATGAATCAGATTTTTTAATAATTCGGAAAATTCCTTATTCACTGACTTGACCTAGGGGGAAAGGGAGGGGTCAGAGAACTTGGGGAGGTATGGGAGGCACCAAGGCAGATGTCCCCAACTGCATGGTTTAATCAAGAACACTAGCCTGTGGCCAAGGGAATTTTCATAGACAGATGAGAACTAGCCTCACTTGGCCTTTCTACCTGGAAGTTGGTACAAAATAACTGTTCCATCCAATTAAAACAATCACATCTAGTAGAGGCTCTAGTGATTAAGAGCTGACATTTTGCTGATCTGGGTTCAAGACCTGGCTTTTACAATTTTGCCTAATCTCTTGGAGCTTCAATTTCTACATCTTAAAAGCAGAGATAAGCATAACACTTGTTTCTCAAGGGTGTTGTGAGGATTAATTGAAATATGCATCTAAATTGCTTAGCATGAGAGCTGCCACACAGCAAGTGCTTAATAGCCTTAGTGTGAGATATTAGTAAAAATTAATTTTTTTGAACTGGAATTTCAAAGCATTTTTATCAAATATACTTATTTCCTTGCTTACTTTTGTGTTTTGGTAACTTTTTCTTTCAACATTTGGGGGAGAAAGGCACAAAGATTTAACACTTTCCAAAGGGCTAGATTAATATTGGGTGAGATTGATGTGTTTTAGAGAGTGCAAATACTGCATACCACTTTAGATTCACAACAAATGTGGTATTTTTAATCCATTTGCACTTAATTAATAAAGATATGGTGTTCTAAAAAGTATTTCATGTTCAAGCAGTTGTTTACCTCCTACTTTCTTTATAAGTTACCCTTTCCTTTTGGAGGCTTACTTTTGGAAGTTGAGTGATATGGCAATTAATGTTTACCTAAAATAAGTCCACTTTCCTTTAAATACTTAGTGGTGCAGAGCAGCCAGGTAAATAACGTGACTCAGTATCCCTAGAGGTAGAATTGTTGTCTTTATTGTCATTATTGTCAAATAGACAACTTTTAGAAGGGAGAAGATTACCCTCAGGTGAATCCTGCTACCTTCTCCCAGCTGGAAATTGGTGAAAATTGGGGCAAGTCTGGGTACTGCTATTATTTCAATTACTACTGTTACTGGGTACAATTTATTGAGCGCCTGCTATGTGATAGGCACCTAACTTACATTTACTTATAATTTAGTTCCTGTAACAACCTTATAATGTAAGCATTATTATTGTACTACCTTTTTGCTGATGAGGAAGCAGGCTTAGAGTTTAAGGAATTTGCTCAAAATTATCCAACTTATAAGTGACAGAGCAAGATGTTGAACATTGAACCCTAAGTCCATCACTCTGTGCTTCAATTGGGCCTGAAAAAACTTTGGTCCCAGATCATCAGCATTCTGGCTATATCCCGGGAGTGGCCTTAGTTAAGCCAGCATGAACCAGAGTAGGGAAGAGACTGGACCCAGGAAGGCCAGAGAAATCAAGATATGAAAAAAGAAGGTGTGTTGTAAGATCCTAAGGAACTAATCTATGTCAGTGTAGGTGGGTTGATGTGTAGGGTCCAGATTTGAGATTTATGTCTGATGATTGATTGGATGTATATGTGAGAGTGTGATATTCTGAATGGATCCAAAATTTATTATAGGGGTGGTTAACTGTAACTCCATTAACAGAGATAGAAGATGGTGGAGGAGCAGCAATTCATGGCAATGTGAGCTTTCTGACTGTAATGCAATTGACTTAGGAATCATTTACAGGAAGATAACTACACATGATTTTTAAAAAGATTTTTGGAAACAAACAAATATAGCTCGTAGTAACTATTGGCCAATGAAGAAATCATAATAGAAATTAGAAAATATTTAAAACTGAATAATAACTGAAATTTTGTATAGCAAAAGTTATGAGATGCAGTAAAGTGATATATAAAGTAAAATTTAGACCTTTAAATGCATATATTAAGACAGAAGTCTGAAACTGATCTCAGTAAAATAAACAAAAGTAAATTATAAAAGAGGAAAAATTTTAAATAAGAAAAATATTAATGAAATAGAAAAAATATAGAGATAGACAAAACCAAAAGATGCTCCTTTGAAATGACAAATAAAATGTATAGACCTCTGATGACACTGTGTAAGAAATCAAAGGGATAAGGAACAAATAACCAATCCTAAGAATAAATAAAAGATATTTACTATGATGTATGAAGCAAGCATTGGTAGAACTGAATAGATAAATAGACAAAATCACAATTACAGCTAGAGACTTCAAAACCCTCTTATAACAACTGATAAAGCAGCTAGATGAAAATCAGCAAGGATATACAACTCAATAATACCATCAACCAACAGGACCTAATTCACATTTATAGAATACTCCACCCCACAACAGTAAAACACATTATTTTCAAGCGCCTATGAAATATTCATCAAGATAAACCATATTCTGAGTCATAAAACAAACCTCAACAAAATTTTAAGTTGAAATTATACACTGTATGTTCTCTGACCATAATGGAATCACACTAAAAATCAATAACAGATATCAGGAAAATCTCTAAACACTTTGAAATTAAACAAAATGCATTCCAATAACTCATGGGTTAAAGAGGAAATCTCAAATGAAATTTAATTAAATGAAAATACAACATATCAAAATATGTATAATGCAACTAAAGCAGTGCTGAAAGGGATATTTATAGCACTAAATACTTACATTAGAAAGAGGAAAAGTCTCAAATCAATAACTTAAGTTTATACCTCAGGAAACTAGAAAAAGAAGACAAAATAAAGCAAAACAAGTGGAAGGAAGAAAATAAAATACATAGAAGAACTCAGTGAAATAGAAAACAAGAAAACAAATGAGAAAATCAATGAAACAAAAGCTGTTTCTTTGAAAGATCAATAAAATCAACAAACCTCTATCAAGAGTTACAAAAATAGGGCTTCCCTGGTGGCGCAGTGGTTGAGAGTCTGCCTGCCAATGCAGAGGACACGGGGTCGTGCCCCGGTCCGGGAAGATCCCTCATGCCACGGAGCGGCTAGGCCCCTGAGCCATGGCCGCTGAGCCGACATGTCCGGAGCCTGTGCTCTGCAACGGGAGAGGCTACAACAGTGAGAGGCCCGTGTACCGCAAAAAAAAAAAAGAAAAGAGTTACAAAAATAAAAAGACAAAAGGCCCAATCGCCAACACCAAAAATAAAATCGGATATCACCTGCAGCCATTAATAAGGATAAGAGAATATTACAAACAACTTTATACACATAAATTCAACAACTTTGATGAAATAGACCAATTCCTCAAAAACAACAAATTATCCAAACTCAACCAATATGAAATGGATCATCTGAGTGGCCCTATAAACATTAAAGAAATTGAATTTGTAATTTAAAAACTCCCCCCAAAAGAAATCTCTTGGTTCAAATGTTTTCACTGAAGAATTCTACCAAACATTTAAAGAATTAACACCAATTTTACGTAAGCTCTTCCAGAAATAGAAGAGGAAGGAATGCCTCATAATACATTTAATGAGGCGAATATTACCTTGATATTAAAACCAGACAAATCAGTCCAAAAAGGAAACTACAGACCAATATCTCTCATGAACTTAGACACAAAAATATTCAAGAAAATATTTTTAGATAGAATCCAGCAAAGTCTAAAAAGAATTGTTACATCATAGCTATATTATTATAGTTTTTTATTGCTGCTATAACAAATTACCACAAACTTACTGGTTTAAAACAATACATACTATTTTATAGTTCTGTAGGTTAGAAATCCAACATGGGTCTCACTGTGCTAAATTCAAGGCATTGGCTGTGTGACTTTTTGGAAGCTTTAGGGTATATGCTGTTTCCTTGTCTTTTTCAGCTTCCAGGTGTGGCCCACATTCCTTGGATGATGGCCCCTTCCTTCATCTTCAAAGCCGGCAACATTGCATCTCTCTAACCATTCTTGGTAATCAAATCTTTTTCTGATCACATCTGGGAAAGGTTCTCTGCTTTTAAGAATTCAGGTGATAAGATTGGGCCCACACTAACTATCAGAGATAATCTCATCTCATGATCCTTAGCCTTAATGTCGTCTGCAAATTCCCTTTTGCCATGTAAGTAACATATTCACAGCTTAATGGGGATTAGGATGTGGACATCTTTGGGGCCCATTATTCTTCCTACCTTAACTCCCAAGTAGGATTTATTCCATGTATGGCAATCATTGTAATCCACTACATCAGGGCTCCCCAACCACCGGGCTGAGGACAGGTACTGGCCCGTGGCCTGCTAGGAACTGGGCCACGCAGCAGGAGCTGAGTGGTGGGCAAACGAGCGAAGCTTCATCTGCCGCCCCCCATCACTCCCCATTGCTCGCATTACCACCTGAAACATCCCCCCACCCCACCTCCGTCCATGGAAAAACTGTCTTCCACAAAACTGGTCCCTGGTGCTAAAAAGGTTGGGGACCGCTGCACTATACCAACAGGCTAAAGAAGAAAAATCACATGATCATATCAATTGATGCAGGATGGTTGCTGAGCAAAATTCAACACCCATTCATGATTTAAAAAAAAATAAATCTTAGTGTTGCGGTCTGTTCTGGCTGCTATAACAAAATACTATAGACTGGGTGGCTTATAAGCAACAGAAATTTATTTCTCACAGTTCTGGAGGTTAGGAAGCCCAAGATCAAGGCACCAACATGACTGGGGGAGGAGGGCTTTCATGCTGTTTCATAGCTGGTGTTTTCTCATTGTGTTCTCACATGGTGGAAGGGGCAAGGGATCTCTGTGAGGTCTCTTTTACAAGGCACTAATCCCACTCACAAGGGCTCTACCTCATGATTTAAGCAACTTCCAAAGGCCCACGTCTTAATAGCATCATCTTTGGGGATTAAGATTTTAACATAGGAATTTTGGAGAGACACAAACATTCAGACCATAGCACTTAGCAAACTAAGACTAGGGAGGAACATCCGCAGGTTGCTAAGGAGCATCTACAAAACACAAGTAATCTCATACTAAAGAGTAAAAGATTGAATAATATATCCTTAAGATCAGGAACCAGATAAGGGTGGCTACTGTCACCACTTATATTTGATATAGTACTGGAAGTCCTAGCCAGTACAATAAGGCAAGAAAAGGATATAATAAAAAGATTCATATTCAGAACATATGAATACTCTTGCAAATGAATAAAAATCAAACCACCAAGAAAATGTTTATTATTTTCATTGCAAAAGAGCAAATACAGATGGCCAAATAACATAAGGAAAGGAGTGTATCATTAGTAATCAGGGAAAACCATAATGGAATACCAATATAGAAACTCTACAGTTGCAAAATTTATGAAATCTGACAACATCAAGCATTGGTGAGGTTGTGCTAAAATGGGAAGTTTCATATACCACTGATGGGAGTGTAACTTTGTATAATTACTTTGCCGAAGTGTTTGACACTCTCTAATAAGGTTGAAAATATATACCTTAATCTCAGACACTTGTGTACCAGGCTATATGTTCAAGAATATTCATGCAATCTTTGTAATAACACAACTTGAAAAAAATGTGATTTATCAATGTAAAGAATTTTTGTAGTATGTTCATACAATGGAATCTTATTAAGTAATTTAAAAATCAACAAATTTCAGCTATGCAAAATTACATATTTCTTCTTACATACATAAAGCTGAAAGAAAGAAATATGTCACAAAAGAATTCACACACCATAATTCCACTTTTTGAGACTCAAACAGGAAAAAATAAACTATATTGTTTATAGATGCATACATAAGTGGTAAAATTATAAAGAAATCAAATTATGACAAAAGTCAAGGAAATGAGTAATGTTGGGAAATAGGAGGGAGTTTTGATTGAGAAGAACAAGGTAGAGTGCTTCTAAAGAACTGGCAATATTCAATTTCTTGACCTGGATAGTGTTTTACAATTATTTGTCAAACTGTATACATTTCATGTACTTTTCTATATGTATGCTTTATTTCACAGTACTTACTAAAAGAAATCAAAATGTATAACAATTTCACAATAATAAAATATATTTTTAAAAGAAAATAACTATATCCAAATCAAAAACTTTAAAAAATATCAGAGTAACCCAAAGCAGAATAAAAACTAGTGAAGAACCAAATGTAAAATAGATAGCTAGTGGGAAGCAGCCACGTAGCACAGAGAGATCAGCTTTGTGCCTTATGACCACCTAGAGGGGTGGGATAGGGAGGGTGGGAGGGAGGGAGACACAAGAGGGAGCAGATACGGGGATATATGTATATGTATAGCTGATTCACTTTGTTATAAAGCAGAAACTAACACACCACTGTAAAGCAATTATACTCTGATAAAGATGTTAAAAAAAAAAACTAGTAAAGATAAAAGCAAAAATTGGGTGACACCATCAAGATGGTGGAGTAGGAGACCCCAACCTCTATCTGTTCACCCAGATCAATTATTAGCTACCCATAAACCAAAACAAAACAACAAAAAGCAGCTCTGGGAGTGCTCTGGAGTCTACTAAAGACACTTCAACAACAGAGTGGAATAAAAAACTTGAGAATAACCACACAAAAAGGGAAGGAAGAGAGCTTCATTTTGCCTGCATCATCCCATCCCACAAGCCACTGGCACTGTTCAACACCAAGAGGAGATTCCCAGCTAAAAAGAGTTCTCACAGGGAAAGGAAGAGTGGTATGAGTGACCAGCTTCCCTAGCCCTTCAGGGCACTGCACAAAGGTTCTGCTTCAGTTTCACCCAACCCAGGGGCTGACAAAGCAGAGGTGTATAGAGACAGCAAGGAACAAGAACTAAAAGCAAGGGATACCAGTAGCCCTCATGCAGTGGGAGCAGTTGTGGCTCCAGTGACCTGCTCTGTAGACAAACCCAGCAGCTTTTGACACTGAAAACACTAACAGCCAGCGCAGCTGCAAAAGACCACCTATTGATTACACTGGCTTTGCCGCACAGCTTTTTACATTCCCTGATGCCCGCTGCCTGAGTCCCTCCCCACTCCTTCCTGCCCCCTGCATCCTCCAGAGTCCAGGAACTGCATTAGTAGCTGGCCAAGGCCTCTGCAGCTGTGCTAGAGCAAGACACCAGCCTAGATCCTTGTGGCTGACCCACACTGCTGTGCACCTACTCGAGGCTAGACCCTCTAGCTCTGCACCCACATGCCCCCCAGCCTGACACCCATCACTGGCCTCCACTGCTGTACTGCATACCTAGAGGGAGACCTGCAGCCATGGCAGAGCATGCCAACAGCCAGGGTCCCCACAGCAGCTTGTGGGCTGGGATCAGGCCCTATCTTTTGTCACTGACCTGCAACACTGTGTTACCGGTAGTAATCCCTCCAGCTGTACACCAGCATGCCACTGACACAAACCCCACAACCAGCCTACACTGCTGTGCACCCATGACAAGACCCAGCAGCCATGGTAGTGCACACCAACAACCAGGGCCCCTGCAGCTACCAGTGCTGCCTACCCTGGTGCTCATCACTACCTGTGTTTGCAACCGGCACTTGTCACTCACAGGCACCTACAGATGGCACTTGCAGCCAAGCCCATGCATACCACAAGTTCTAGCTACTTCTGCTGCTTGCCCTGGTCCCTAGCTGCTGGACCTGGAGGCACTGATAAGGACCCCAATAGTCCTTGCAACCTCTACAGATCCTTGCAGGGCTTGCCAGGACCATGCAGTTGTCAATGCTGTGGACTCCAAAAGTCTGAGCTGATGAGACATCATGTCACCCTAGACCCAGTGCTGTCACATGCCCCTGCACTTGGGCCCAGTACCACTAGGCTTGGGGTCCCAGCATGCTCCAACATGCCCTACATACAGGTGACAGTCTTCCTGCAATGAAGTCAGTCCATAAAGTCTGGAGGAGGTGACTGCTTCTTCAAATGTGCAGACACCTACACAAAGCTATAGGGATCACAAAGAATCAGGGAAACATGACACTAACAAAGCAACATAGTAAACTTCCAGTAACTGATCTCAAAAATTGGAGATCAAGGAATTGCCTGACAAAAATATTCAAAATAACTTCTCTAAAGATGTTCAGAGAGCTACAAGAGAACACAGATAAACCAAAACTAACTCAACTCTGTTGGAAACTAAATAGACCAATGTGATAGTTAATTATATGTGTCAACTTGTCTGGACCATAGTGCTCAGACATTTGGTCAAACTTTATTCTGGATGTTTCTGTGAAAGTATTTTTTGGATGAGCTTAACAGTTAACCAGTGGACTTTGAGTAAAGCAGATTACTCTCCATAATTGTGCCTCATCTAGTCAGTTGAGGCCTTAATAGAACAAAGACTGACTTCTCCTGAGCAAGGAATTCTGTCAGCAGACTGCATATGGGCTCCAGCTGTAACTCTTCCCTGAGTCTCCAGCTTGCCAGCCTACCTTGTTAGTTGCAGAATTACAACATGTATTTAATTCACAACTTCCCAGAGTGTCTGCTGTTAAAGTGGGGACATTGATTGGGAAGGAATGAGGTCCTGAAAATTGGAATGGGGATGTATGGGAGGACCTGATGAAGCTGGAGACGCTGAATCTCTAAATTTGAATGAGCCTTCTTTGCCAAAGGAAGTAGCCTTTCCACCTCCACTAAGGAGATTAACCTTGCATTGTCTAAGGAACTGATCTGCCCTTTACTGAGGCACCTGCTTCACAAGACACTGCTGAGTCTCCTCAGTAGCCTCTCCCCAAACCTCTCTTTATTTCTTGACCTATAACTAGACGCAAGTCCTAGGAGGCCCCTAAAGATGAGATCTTCAACAAAATAAAGGCCATATATGACAAGCCCACAGCTAGTATCATACTCAATGGTGAAAAGCTTTTTTGGCAGGCGGACTGTCAACCACTACGCCACCAGGGAAGCCCGTGAAAAGCTTTTCTTCTAAAATCAGAAACAAGATAAGGATGCCCACACTCACCACTTCTATTGAACATAGTGCTGAAAGTCCTAGCCAGAGTAATTAGGCAAGAAAAAAAATAATAAAAGGCATCCAGATCAGAAAGGAAGAAGTCAAAATTGTAGATGATATGATGTTATATAAAGAAAACACTTTAGACTACACACACAAAAAAACCCTGTTGGAACTAATAAATGAAGTCAGTAATTCAGTAAATTTGCAGGATACATAATCAACATATGAATATCAGTTGTGTTCCTATACGCTAACAATGAGCTATCTGTAAAAGAAATTAAGAAAACAACCTCATTTACAATTTCATTGAAAACAATAAAATACTTGGGAATAAATTTAACCAAGGAGGTGAAAGATCTCTATACTGAAAACTATAGGACTCTGATGAAAGAAATTGAGGAAAGCACAAATAAATGGAAATATATCCCATGTTTATGAATTGGAAAAATTAATATTGTTAAAATGCCCATACTACCCAAAGTGGTCTACAGATTCAAAGCAATCTCTACCAAAGTTCCAATGGCATTTTCCACAGAAATAGAAAAAACAATCCTAAAATTCGTATGAAACCACAAAAGACCTTAAATAGCCAAAGAAATCTTGAGAAAGAAGAATAAAGCTGGAGACATCATACTTCTTTTTTTTTTAAGTTTTGTATAGACTTTATTTCCAGACCATGTTATAAAATCTCGAATATCTATCCACTTGGTAACTGTATGCATGTTCTTTTTTTACTTTAGTGCGCATTTTAATGTATATATCAATGACTTTAATAATTGTACAGCGTTGTATAATAACCACACCATAAACAGAATATAAAATATTTCCATTGCTCCAATAAGTTTTCCCATACTCATTTACAATCAATCACTTGTCCACATTCCCAGTCCCTGGCAACCACTCATCTATTTTCTGTGCCTACAGTTTTGTCTTTTCCAAAAGGTCATATAAATAAAATACATAACTGGAAACATAGAATGTTTTTGTTGCCTTTCATGTTTGGAGGCATCACACTTCTTGATTTCAAGTTATATTACAAAACCACAGTAGCCAAAACAGCATGTTTGGTACTGGTATAAAAATAGACTAGACCAATACAATAGAATAGCAAGCCCAGAAATAAACCAACACATATATGGTCAACTAATCTTTGACAAGGGTGCCAAAATACACAATGGGGAAAAGACAGGCTCTTCAATAAATGGTGTTGGGAAAACTGGTTATTCACATATAAAATAATGAAATTGGACCCTTACACCATATACAAAAATCTACTCAAAATGTGTTGAATACTTAAACATAAGACCTGAAACTATAAAACTCCTACAGAAAACATAGGCAAAAAGCCCCTTGACATTGGTCTTGGCAATGATCTTTTGGATATAACACCAAAAGCACAAGCAACAAAAACAAAAATAAAGTAGGACTACATCAAACTAAAAAGCTTTTGCATAGCAAAAGAAACAATCAACAGAGTGAAAAGGCAACCTATATAAAGGGAAAAAATATTTGCAAACTGTCTATATACTAAGGGGTTAATATCCAAAATATGAGGAACTCATACAACTCAGGAGCAAAAATCCCCAAAAATCTGATTTAAAAATGGGCAAAGGATCCAACAGACATTTTCCCCAAGTAGATGTACAAATGACCAACAAATGTATGAAAGGGTGCTCTACATCATTAATTATTGGGGAAATGCAAATCAAGACCACAATTAGATATCACCTCCCACCTGTCAGGATGACTATTATCAAAAAGACAAGAGATAAGAAGTGTTGGCAAGGGTGTGGAGAAAAGGGAACCCTTATACACTGTAGGAATGTAAATTGGCACAGCCATTATGTAAAATAGTATGGAGGTGTCTCAAAAAAAATCAGTAATAGAATTACCATATCATCCAGCAATTCCACTTCTGGGTATATATCCAAAGGAACAGAAATCAGGATCTCACAGAGACATCTGCACTCCTATGTTCATTGTAGCATTATTCACAATAGCCAAGATATAAAATAACATGTGTCAGTCAGTGGATGAATGGATAAAAACTATATGGTATGTATATACATACACACAAACACACACAAAATGGAATATTATTCAACCATAAAAAAGAAAGGAACCTCACCATTTGCAACAGCATAGATGGACCTTGTGGGCATTATGCTACGTGAAATAAGTCAGAGAAGGACAAGTACTGTAAGATCTCACTTAAATGTGAAATCTAAAAAAGCCGAACTCATGGAACCAGAGAGTAGAATGGTGTTTGCCGACAGCTGGGAGGAGGCAGGGTGGGGAAAATGAAGAGGTGTTGGTTAAAGGGTACAAGCTTCCAGTTATAAAAGGCATAAGTTCTGGGGATCTAATGTACAGTATGGTAACTATAGTCAACAGTACTGTATCATATATTTGAAAGTTGCTAACAGAGTATATTTAAATGTTCTTTCCATAACAACAACAACAAAATGGTAATTATGTGAGGTGAAGAATGTGTTAACTATACTTATTTTGGTAAATGTTTTGCAATATATAGGTGTATGAAATCCTCATATTGTGCACCTTAAATTTACGCAATGTTATATGTCTATTGTGTCTCAATAAAACTGGTGAATATGTATCTGTGCCCAAATTTCCATTTTTTATAAGGATACCAGTGACGTTGAATTAGGGACTCATCCTCCTTCAATGTGACCTCATCTTACCTAATTATATCATCAACAAAGCTATTTCCAAATAAGGTCACACTCTGAGGTATTAGGGATTAGAACTTCAACATATGAATTTGGGGGGAACACAATTCAATCCATAACCATATGTATCAAATATACATATAAAGGATAGTTTATGGATATGCAGGTAGGTAGTGAATGTCTAGAACATCACAGAAATGTTATATACCAATTCAAGGATAGTAATTACCTGTAGAGAGTGAGGGAGCTAGGAGGAAATGTTTAGTAATGAAACTCTAACAGTATCTTTAACTTCATCTTAATAAAAAAGTTCTGTAGCCAATATGGCAAAATAACTTTTAAATCTAAGTTCTGAGTGGTCGGTATCTAGATGTATGTTGTACTGTTTTCTGAACTCTTCTGAGTATTTAACAGCTTGTGTCTATAAATGTTATTCATTCCCTAGAAAGACGCTACAATGGGACTGACTTACTAAGTCTAACAACACAGACAGCTTTTCCTCCAACAATTAGAGTATGTTATTGCTTTTTTCATTTTAAAATCAAATGAGGTAGTTGCTTTGCTTTTAGTGATCCTGATATATATATATATAACTTTAAAGGTATGATCATATTCAGTGGGCTAAGATGCTTCCATGATGAGAGGTAAGCAGTATCTGAGACAGGCAGAGAGAAAAAATTTCTAACCCCACATATCATGCTTACTCCATGGCTTACTCTTTTTGACTGGAATGCAGGTAGAAACATGCAAAATCTTTCTTCCTCCCCCGTGCCCTTTACCTGTCCCTCTCTTTTTTTTCTCCTGGCTTGTGGGTTTCAATTCATTTAAATCCCATTTGTGAATTTGTTTCCTACCCAATACCAACTGCATATATTTACAGAAATTAAGAGGAGATCTGAATCAAAGGACCTCAAAGTCTAACCATGCTTCACCAATAGCATACTGCTTGTTTCTGGGCAACTCTCTCAATATTTATTTATTTTTCATCCAGAAAATGAAAGATTTGGACTAAATAGTCTCAGATCTAAATGTGTTTAGAAGAACAAAGGTGATTGATGGAGCAGGACGTAAACATTTTATGTAACTTGTGAAAATGTAAAAATTTCAGTAAAATATGTGTGTTTTCAATTATGTGATAAATTAGGTAGCTGATGTGGTTAATTTTTTCTCAGAGTGGAACACAATCACCTGTCTGTTCTAGTAACATGTACACACAATCTATGTTAATCTGACTCAATTATGCAGCCCCCAACATAACATTATCCACACATTGAGACTATTAAAAGTCCTTCTTGACAATGATAAAATTCACCTCTTAGGAAGGAAAAATAAATCTTTGTATAATCCAGATGCCAGATGCAGCTCTCATCCATAAGCCTTGAGTGTGTTTTTTCTCTGAGCTAAACTTGACGCAATCTTGGCCTCTTAACCAACCTCTACAAGAAAGCCAATCATACAAAATATTTCCTAGGTTTTTTTTTTTATTTCCTAGGTTTTATGGAAGATTTTGTGGGGCCACGGGGAAGAATCATGTTGGATAACATGCAGTATCTTGTGTGAATACTCCTAAAGAGAACCACCTCTCCTCTAAGTCTCTTCTTTGAGGTTTCAGCCACTGGCTCTCTCTTTCCCCAAACTTTGCCCCAAACAGTGCTTGGTTAGCTCCTCCTCCTTGGATGACTCTGGTCCTTGGAGACTCTCTCCTCCCTCTTCGTATCCTTATCCAAGTATCTTCTCAACAAAGCTGGGCTGTGCCTACAAAGAAATTCTTCTAGACACCAACATCAAATTTTCCACATCTAGGCATTTGCAAGCAAAGTTCCCTTGCTTGTTGAAGACTGTATTTAATGTGGAAGCAGGCTTTTTGGCTCTAAGATCTTAATTATGTACAAAGCCTTAGACTCATGTCTGCAGGAATTATGCCCCAATACAGCACGTTCAGCAGACCTTCCAGGCTATCTCCTAGGCACAAAAATTGTTAGCTGACACTGAAGTTTCCTTGGACCCAGCCCCTAATTCCATCAGAATGTGATCTACTCAGAAGGCCAGCTTTCCTATTCCATCCAAACTCGACTGGGAAAAAAATCTGCTTAATTAGAAGGAAAAATAGGTAAGTGGTTAACATTGCGCAAGTATAATTTTCTCAGATGATTAGACACTTTTTCTTTTGAAATGAATAAATAAAAGGGAAAGAGGGGCAGAATAATAATGATACAGGTTTTACCTTTTAAAAATTCGAATAAAATTAGCATAATTTCCCTTTTATTAAGCTACAGTAGATAGAAAGCACATTATATACACTGTAGGTGGAGATGTGGGTGGACACATAAGAGGGGTAATGAGGGAGTATTGAAAATACAGCTGAAATAATGAGCATGTAATATGAAGAACAGCAGCAAAGATCAAGCTGGAGGATGGAAGAATGCCTGCTTTGATTATAGACAAAAGGAATGGAGAACAGAAAAAAAGAGGGAACCATTCAGCTGAGCTGAGAAACTGGGGCAGCCTGGACCAATGGAGCTTGATATAGATGGGAAGAGAACAGGGGATACTTCACCATTGACTTGGGTTTAAAAAATGGTAAACTTGTGCTTAAAGAGGAGGAAAGCACAATAATATAATTCATTTAAAAATCTAGTTTTATCTATATTAACCCTGATGGAAACAGAAGCTACACAACTTGCTTCCATTTGAACTGGAGCAACCTTGTTAGAATATAGGACATTGGGGCTTCCCTGGTTGCGCAGTGGTTAAGAATCCACCTGCCAATGCAGGGAGCACAGGAAGATCCCACATGCCGCAGAGCAACTAAACCCGTGTGCCACAACTACTGAGCCCACGTGCCACAACTACTGAAGCCCACGTTCCTAGAGCCCGTGCTCAGCAACAAGAGAAGCCACCACAATGAGAAGCCCGCGCACCGCAACGAAGAGTAGCCCCCGCTCAAAGCAACTAGAGAAAGCCTGCGTGCAGCAACTAAGACCGAACGCAGTCAAAAATAAATAAATAAAAATAAATAAATTTATTTTTCAGAAAAGAATATAAGACATTGGGTTTGATGGTCATTCTGTCCACCCCACTCAAAGTATGGACAACACAACCCTTGACACACACCCTTACTGCCCCATTCATTTTGCAAATGAGGAAACAATGGCCCAGTGCAGTCTTGTAGAAGTGACTTTTTTAACCTTAGAGCTTTGAGAAGCAGACAACCAAATCTCCATGTGTGATTTCTACAGAAAGGGCTCTGCTGCTTGACATATAGCAGAAACTGAATCAAGATATTATTAACAGGATTGAGGTAATTGATCTAGATTTTCAATGGATGTTTACAAACTAGTAGATGAATATGAATTTGGGATTTCTTAGCCTGATCTGTGCCAAGCATAGTATTTAGATGGTACCGTTGTTTCAGCTACAAATCTGGGAAGTCCAGGAGTTGTGTGTACAATATTTTTCTCTCTCAAAACCTAGGCTGTTAGATGGCAGAGTCTCAGGTCCAAAATGGATCCTGGGATGTCATCCTTCCAGCCAGCTCTCTCTGCATCTCCCAGGCAGTGGACCCACTCTCTAACCTCTCTCCCTGCTCAGGATCGTCTTCTCACTCTCTTCTAAGACTTTCTCACATCCTATCTACACCTCCTTTATCCCTTCCCATATTCCCTACTCTTTTCTTTTCAACGTGGTTGCCCTTGATGGTTATTGAGAAGAACTTTGATTTCTCAGCAAATATGAAGCCCAAATTTTCATTAATTTAAAAAAGTTGAATCTCCTTTACTCAAGGACAAGAATCATTCTTCTCCAGAAACATAATTAATTGTTTGGTATCCCCCTAGAGATTTTCCTTCTAGAGAAGAGGGACCTTCTATATATATTAGGATAAACAACTCTAATGCAGCCGAATAAATAAGTAAAAGGTGAAATTTTCCCTTAAAACAAAGTAAATCCTTGCATCCTGCTCAAAGATCTGCTTCTTCCCATGATAGATAATCTGTTATTGGTATCTATCTTAGAACATGCAAATACCAACCTGCAGCATATAGCTTGTCCCCACATCAGCCTCTCTGGAGGAGTTCTGGCTGTGCTTAATAACTCGCCTGAGATTGTGCTGCTCTCAACTACCTTATCTAATGAAGCCCCCCCATTAGTCTTTGTATCAGCATATTATTTGTTCCCTTTATAGCACCTGAAATTATCATGTCTATTTTCTTGTACTTAAATTTTCCTTGCGCTCCATCAGGGCAGTAACTATATTTCTCATGGTTTTTGTGTCATCCTCAGTGACTGAGTTTCTGGCGCATAGTGGGTACTCAATAAATACTTGTTGAGTGTTTGGGTAAGTAACCTAATATGAGCTTGGTAATCTGCATTCTGCCACTCAAAGGCAGCTCTCTAGAATAACAACTCATCAGAAGCATCAACAGCCACCTGGATTGAGGATGCTGGGCTGAGTCAAGAGGTTGTCTAACCTCTTTTGGGCAGGAAACTTACCCTTACCTCACCTACGGTAGACTGAATCAGTGACACCAGTTCTTCACCCTTCCTATCCTCACCCTTTCTGTGGCCTTTAATTTTAGACTCAGTCATGTCTTGCTTTGGCCTACATGGGCAGAAATGATTCTGGATCAATTCTGAGCCTAGGCCTTAAGAGGCTTTGCACATTTCTGTCAAGAGCTGAGCTGAACTGGAAAGACTTGAGCTTCCAGGTAGTCTATTAAGATAACAAGCCAAAATGAAATAACAGTCAATCATTTAATCACTTACTGTGGTAATATAAGCAAGAAACTAAACAAGAGAAAGTGGAAGCTGCCCCAATGTTCCATTTCCATCATGCAAGAGTACCAGGTGAAGGTCAGGTGTGTCAGCAGATGGGAGCAATCATCTCACTGCTGAGGGAACCCCAAACAAAAGACTCCTGCTGTTTTATGGACCTGGGGGTTTGAGGAAAGAAGAGAAGAAAAGTTTAAAAGTGGAAAAGTACTGAATACTGAGTCAGAGTGGAGAAAAACATCTTCAAGGCTCCCTGATAAAATATTATCAGTAGGGATATCTAAGAGAGGCATTGGCTAAAGGCTTCCAATAAGGAGGCCTCTGAATGGAGGTGCTTTGGCCAGCAATGCAGTAATGCATAAGAGGATGGCTGGCCTTGGGGCTTGGGTCCTTGACTGCAACTCCCTTTAGAGACTACAATTCACTGTGCTCCAAATCTGGTGTGGGGAGAGTAGCTTTCCCTAATGAGACCTGCCAGGTAGAGCCTTTGTAATTGCCAGAGTGCTCAGGCCCAAAAGATCACATGTGGATTTTTGGCCAGGAGCCTGACCTCTCAGTTTAGACTTGCCCTCATGGACCATGGTTATTAACATAAGAAGGGCTTCGTCTAGTAACTGCTGCCCCTTTAGCCTGGGCCCCAGAATGTATGCATATGGAGCAGAGTCATCCCTGTTGACCTACAGACTTGCAGTTAAAAGCAGAGATGCCCTAGCCATGAGAGCATGAAGCAAAACAATCAAGTGGAGCCCAGGCTACCTCAGCAGAACCAACTTAACTGATCCACAGATCCATGACGATAGATGATGGCTATTTTTATTATTATTATTATTTAATTTTTATTTATTTTTTGGGTCTTCATTGCTGCGCACGGGCTTCTCTAGTTGCAGCAAGTGGGGGCTACTCTTCATTGCGGTGCGTGAGCTTCTCATTGTGGTGGCTTCTCTTGTTGCAGAGCATGGGCTCTAGGCATGCGGGCTTCAGTAGTTGCAGCATGCGGGCTCAGTAGTTTTGGTTCACGGGCTTAGTTGCTCCGTGGCATGTGGGATCTTCCTGGACCAGGGATTGAACACGTGTCCCCTGAATTTGCAGGCAGGTTAATAACCACTGCACCACCAGGGAAGACCCAGATGCTGGCTATTTTAAGCCATTGAGTTTGGAATATTTGTTATACAACATTACTGTGGCATAGCTAATAGATATGCTACCCTTTTCCCAGCCACTGTGGAAGTCCTTATTCCAATCAAAAATCACCAAGTATGCAAAGAAACAGAAAAGTACCCCTCATAGTGAGAAGAATAATCAATCAATCAAGAGAAGCCCAGAAATGATATAGATTAGTAGACAAAGACATTTAACTTGTTAACATATATTCAAGAAGCTAGAAGACAAATTGAACATGTTGAGAATGGAAAATAAAACCAAGATATAAATTGAACTTCTAGAGGTAAAAAGAGCCCTAAAGGATATAGCTTTCTGGAACAGAAGATGCTAAAGTTGTCTATTACTGTGGATAGGGTAAGGATGGGTGATAAGGAACGTTAAAGTTGGAGAGATGCACAGGGGCCAAACCCTGTAGTGTCTTAGGATAAGGACAAGAGGCTTTTAAACTGTAAAGAACAGTTGGTTGAATGAGTAGATAGTGATGCCATTAATTAAGCTTTAGCAGTATAGGAGAAGAAGCAGATTTTTAAAAATTTATTGATGTGAAACTGACATAACAAATTTAACCATTTAAAAGTGAACAATGCAGTGACTCTTAGTACATTCACAGTGTTGTACAACCACCACCTCTATCTAGCTCTAAAACATTTCCATCACTCCAAAATACAATCCTGTTCCCAGTAAGAAGTTTCCCTCCATTCCCTCCTCCGCCAGCCCCTGGAAACCAACAATTTGTCCTCTGTCTCTATGGATTTGCCTGTTCTGGATATTTCATATAAATGGAGTCATACAATACATGAACTTTTATGTCTGGCTTTTTTCACTTAACATAATACTTTTGAGATTCATCCACACTGTAGGATGTATCAGTATTTCATTCCTTTTAAAGGCTGAGTAATATTCCATTGCATGTATATACGACAATTTGTTTATTCATTCATCCAGTAATGGACATCTATTTTCACCTTTTGACTATTGTGAATAGTGATGTTATGAACTTGTGTGTACATGTATTTGAGTACCTGTTTTCAGTTTTTTGAGTATACACCTAAGAGAAGAATTGCTGGGTCATTTGCTAATTCTATGTTTAACTTTTTAAGGAACTGACAAAATATTTTACATAGTAACTGTACTATTTTACATTCCCATCAGCAATGTGTGAGGGTTCCAATTTCTCCACATCTTCACCAATACTTATTATTTCCAATTTTTTGTTGTTGTGGCCATCCTAATGGGTATAAAGTGATAACTCATTGTGGTTTTTAATGTTTCTAATGGCTAGTGACATTGAGCATTTTTTCATGTGTTTATTGGCAAATTGTATATCTTCTTTTGAGAAATATCTATTTAAGTCATTTGCTCATTTTTTAATTGGGTTGTCTGTCCTATTGTTCTTAAGTTGCAAGAGTTCTTTACATATTCTGAATACTAGACCCTAATCAGATATATGATTTGCACATATTTTCTCCCATTCTGTGGGTTGTTTTTTCACTCTCTTGGTAATATCCTTTGATGCAGAAAAGTTTTCAGTTTCGAAGAAGTCCAATTTTTTTTTATTTTATTGCTCATGCTTTTGCTATCATATCTAATTATCCACTGTGCAAATCCAAGGTCATAAATACTTACTCCTATATTGTCTTCCAAGAGTTTTATGGTTTTATCTCTTATATTCAGGTCTTTCACACATTTTGAGTTAACTTTTTTATGGTGTGAGACCAGGGGTCCAACTTAATTCTTTTGCATGTGGATATGCAGTTGTCCCAGTATCATCAGTTAAAGAGACAATTATTTTTCCATTGAATGGTTTTGACACCCTTGTTGAAAATCAATTGGCCATAGATGTATGGTTTTATTTCTGGACTCTCAATTCTATTCCATTAATCTATACATATCACTCTGTTTTGATTACTATAGCTTTGTAGTTAGGTTTGAAATTGGGAAGTGTGAGTCTTCCAATTTTTTCTTCTTTTTCTAAATTATTTTGGCTATTGGAGC
The DNA here is from genome assembly GCF_003031525.2 of Neophocaena asiaeorientalis asiaeorientalis. Classification (NCBI taxonomy): domain Eukaryota; kingdom Metazoa; phylum Chordata; class Mammalia; order Artiodactyla; family Phocoenidae; genus Neophocaena; species Neophocaena asiaeorientalis. Next base: position 1,339,683 of record NW_020173113.1, on the reverse strand, counting down.
CCCTTGCAATATCATATAAATTTGAGAGTTGGCTTTTTCATTTCTATAAAAACATGTCACTAGAATTTTGATAGGGATTGCATAGAGAAGCAGGTTTTAAGATAAAGCATGAGTTTGGTTTTGAGCACAATGAGTTTTGGGTACTTGTGGGAAATTCAAGATACTTATCTATAAGGAATCAGGTATATGTTCTAGAGCTTAAGAGAGAGGTAGGAGTGGAGACGCATATTTGGGATATGAGTATGTATGAAGATGATAGATGAAGCCATGGCTATTGATGAGATCTTTTGGGAAGAGTATATAGAGGGAGAAGAAAGGAAAATCCTTGGATTGGCCAATATTAAGAAAGTGTGAGGGAAGAAGAGCCTGTGAAAATAATTTTATAATAGAGGGATAATGGAGAAAGTAAGTGAACAAGAAAAGAGTGTTACAGTAGAAACCAAGAGAGGAGACAGATTTAATACAAGCAGTGTCTCATGTTGCAGAGAATTTATAAGTCTGAAAAGCAGTAAATTGATTCGACAGCCATGAGGCCACTGGTGACCTCAGGCATGTCAGTCTGTGTGGACTGTGGAGGCTGAAACCTGGCTAGGGTATGTTGGTGCGTATACAGGAAGAGAGAAAGAGGGGGCAACCAGAAGTCTGGAATATTTTTTTTAATATCTTGGCTGTTAAATGAAGGAGAAAGATAGAGATAGTGCAAGAGGAGGATACAATGTTATTGGAAGGTTTAGAGGCCACAGTAAAGTACCTCAAAGAGGAGAGAAGTTGAAAATAGAGAAGAAAAAGGAAGTAAGGATTGGAATAAGGTCTTGGATATGTAGAAGATAAGGGGGATATGGAAGAAGTTGCCTTGAGCAGGAGGAAGAACAGTTTCCACAGTCTACTCTCCTTCTATAAAATGAATGATCAAACCTGAAGCTAAATGCAGATAAAAATGACTCATAGGTATAGGGGGGATTATGGAAGTTCAATACCTGATAGCCTTGATATTCTAGATGAAATAGGAGGTAAGTTCACCTGCACTAAAGAGATGAAGTACTTGAGGTTAGTAGAGCATCCATTCAGAGAAATAGGAGGAGAAGCTAGTCAGAAATAAGGTAGCAAATTAATAAGGGGTGCTGAGGGTGCTGAGGTTGGATACCCCAAATATGTGGTAACCTTAATTCATTCAAGGATGTGATGTTCAGCACTAACATTCAGCAGCCCAGATGTGGGAGCAGAAAAGGAAGATGGTAAGATTGATCTAAAGTTGAAAACTGTAAGAAGGATGTGGTAGAAAGACAATGGACTTGATTTTGAGTGCAAGGGTACAGTGGTTGAGTGCAACAGGGTCAAGGTGGATAGGTGAGGAAGTGAAGCCAAACAGCGTTAAAGAACTGGGAATAAGATGGCTCTGTGGTCTCTCTGTGTGAGGTTAAAGAACTGAAGTAAGGGAGAGAAAAGACTGGGCGGACAGGAGGATAAGATCCAGAATGGTACATTAGAATATAAGAGTTCAGAGGTGGAGCTGGATATTAGGGTCTAGGGTATGACGATCAGAGTTGGGTCACTGAGGTAGTGACAGGTGATGACTGCTGGTGTTTAGGATGTTTTAAGAAACAGCCATGAGGCCAGGATGCTGGATGGATTCACATGGATATAGAAGCTATCCAGCATGAAGACAGGGCATGACGAAGAGAAGAAAACAGCAAGCTGGTGTTCAGGCCCTTAATGAACAAAGGGAACAGGTGAAAGTTTCAAAGAGGGATAGGAGGAAATATATACAGTTGACACAAACCTTAACAAGGGGAGGTTTCTTGCCCCAGGTTGGAGGAGTAATAATCTGTCAGTTTTATTGGGATGTTAGGAGACATAATCAAGCCACAGCTCATGATATGTGAATGTAGAAGAATCAGGCTTCTCCAAAGAAGAAGTTTCAGAAGAGGTGTTTTGCTCTGGGGAGAGCCAGGAGATAGTGCTCTGTTAAGAGGTTGAGAATATAAAGGAGGTTATTTAGAACAGAATAAGTGTCTCTGAGGAAATGGTTGGAGGGAAATCAGCAGTGTGAGAAACATCCAGGTGCAATGAGAATAATGAATAATAATAATAACATATTGTCAGGTACCATGCCAAGGGCTTTATGTGTTTATATTATTTAATAATTACACTAATTCTACAATGTAGGTATTATCTCTTTTTCATATGAATAAATTGAGATTGAGGGCACTTAGAAACTTGTCTAAAGTTATGTATCTAAAAAGTCAGGGTCAGATGTGTCTTCAGAATTTCAGATGGAATGTGGGCAGGGGGTATTTCGTGCCCTCAAAGAAGGAATGAGAGAGTGTGGTGGTAGAGAGATCAGATATAGGGAGACACCTGTCCCCTTGGTTGGAGGGGCAGATTCATGGCTTTTTACATATGGCCCTAATTCTTATTATATTTAAACAATCAATCTACATGGGTTTCTGGAGAGAAATATGAAGACAGGTTCAGGTTGGGAAAAACTTATTATTGGGAAGAAGACTTGGGAATGGTTTATTTAATGTATTCTCTTCTCCACATAATTAATGAGATGCTGGAAATTTCCTTCTGATTCAAACTTTTTCCAAAACCACGACTTCAGTGTAAACAGAGATAATTAATCAAGGATCTGCTATTTGAGCTCTGGGAATGTAGCAATAACAGGATTGTAGAGACAAAACGTGATTCTTTCTTTAGTTTTTATGTCTCTTTCCCTCCCGCCACCAGCAGTGCCCCTCCCACAGCCTTCTGCTTTTTAGGTTTGTAAAGCTGTGGTAAAAGCTTCATCAGTACTCACTCAAATCCCTTCAGGTCTTTCTTACTGTTTCTATGCACCCCTCTGCTGGGTTTGGTGTGCTTTACCTCTAAAGGTTACAATTCAGACAATTCTGATAACTGCTTTCTTTGCCTGGGACAGCCTTTAGCCAGTGACTAATGGATGTGGCAATATGAAAGCTCAGCCTGCTTACCTCATGCCAAGACAATTTAGAGGCATAATTTACATGCGAGAGTTCCCCTGAGGGTTCAAGCTGAATCTGTCCTCCATGAGATCTTGCCTAAAATTGCACCCTGGTTTGGCTTCTTCCCCTTCTCTGTCCTGCTTCCCTCACTTCTTTCCTAGTTTCTTCTGGGAGCACTTTAAAAATAAATCACACACATGAATCCTTAACTTAGGTCTGCTTCTGGGGAGCACAACTTAAGACAGGGAACCAGATAACTAATAAAGGGAAGTTCATTTAGACAGAAACTTTGAGAATAAATTTGAAAATGTAATTTAACATGTAAACAAAAATACATGAACAACAACTAAAGTACTAAAATAAAGTATGGGTGAATTACTTCATAACTTAGACATGTAAAAAGCTTTTCTAACTATGACTTAAAATCAAGAAGAAATGAAAATAAAATATTGATAAATTCTACTACATAAAACTGAAAATAAAATTTTCTTGAAAAAAGCAACATAAGTAAAAAATGACAAAATGAAATTAAAAATATTTGTGTCTTATATCACAGACAAATGGCTAATCTTCCTGACATATAAAGAGCCATTAAAAATTGAAAGGACAACAAGGATGCACACTCTTGCCACTTCTATTCGACATAGTATTGGAAGTCCTAGCCAGAGCAATTAGGCAAGAAAAAGAAATAAAAGGCATCCAAATCAGAAAGGAAGAAATAAAATTGCCTCTGTTGGTAGATGGCATGATCTTATATACTGAAAACCCTAGAGATGCCATAAAAACTGTTATACCTAGTAAATGAATTCAGTAAAGTTGAAGGATACAAATCAACATACAAAAATCAGTTGCATCTTTATACACCAACAATGAACTATCAGAAAAGGAAATTAGGAAACAATCCATTTACAATAGAATCAAAAAGAATAAAGTACTTAGAAATAAACTTAACTAAGGAGATAAAAGACTTGTATATTAGAAACTACAAAATATTGATGAAAGCAATTAAGTCACAAACAAATGAGAAGACATCCCATGTTCATGGCATGGAAGAATTAGTATTGTTAAAATGTCCATACTACCCAAAGTGATCTACAGATTTAATGCAATCCTTATCAAAATTCCAATGGCTTTTTTTTTTTTTTGCGGTACGCAGGTCTCTCAGTGTTGTGCCTCTCCCGTTGCAGAGCACGGGCTCTGGACGTGCAGGCTCAGTGGCCATGGTTCATGGGCCCAGCCGCTCCGTGGCATGTGGGATCTTCCTGGACCGGGGCACGAACCAGTGTCCCCTGCATCAGCAGGCGGACTCTCAACCACTGCACCACCAGGGAATCCCCCAATGGCATTTATTTTTTACAGAAATAGAAAAAACTATTTAGAATTCATATGGAACCACAAAAGACCATGAATAGCCAAATCAATCTTGAGAAAGAAGAACAAAGCTGAAGGCATCATGTTTCCTGATTTCAAAATATATTACGAAGCTGTAGTAACCAAAACAGAATGTATGGTACAGGCATAAAGACAGACATATCAACATAAGGAATAGAATAAAGAGCCCAGAAATAAATCCACACATACACAGTCAAGTGATTTTTGACAAGGGCACCGAGAATACACAATGGAGAAAGGATAATCTCTTCAACAAATGGTGCTGGGAAAATTGGATAACCACATGAAAAAGAATGAAATTTACCCTTTATCTTACACCATACACAAAAATCAACTGAAAATGAATTAAAGATTTAAATGTAAGACTCAAAACTGTAGAACCTCTAGAAGAAAACATAGGTGGAAAGCTTCATGACATTAGTCTTGGCAATGATTTCATGGGCATGACACCAAAAGCACAGGCAAAATAAATAGATAAATATAATAAACAAGTGAGATTACATCAAACGAAAAACCTTCTTCATAGCAAGGGAAACAATTAACAGAATGAAAAGGCAACATACAGAAAGGAAGAAAATATTTACAAACCATATATCTGATAAGGAGTTAACATCCAAAATATATAAGGAACTTCAACTCAGTTGTAAAAAGCAAATAACCCAAATTAAAAAAATAGGCTAAAGGACTTGAATAGACATTTCCTCAAAGAAGACATGCAAATGGCCAACAGGTATATGAAAAAATGCTCAGCATCACTAATCATCAGGGGAATGTAAATCAAAACCACAATAAGATATCATCTCGCAACTGTCGGGATGGCTATTATCAAAAAAACAAAAGACAGCAAATGTTGGAAAGTATGTGGAGAAATTAGAACTCTTGCATGCTGTTGGTGGGAATGCAAAATAGTGCAGCTTCTTTGGAATATGGTGTGGAGGTTCCTCAAAAAATTGAAAGTAGAACTACCATAAGATCCAGTAATTTCGACAATGGCTCCTTTTCCTCTCTTCCTCCCAGAAGCACAAGGGGATTTTTCTCTGCTATTCACTGCAAGATCCAGCACTAATATGTTGTTTATAATAGCCTTGTTTATTGTTTATTATTATTATTGTTTATAATAGCCAAGATGTGGACACAAATGTCAATCAACAGATGAATGAGTAAAAAATATGGTCTATACATACAATGGAATACTATTCAGCCTTTAAAAAGAAGGAAATTCTGCAGTATGTGACAACACGATGAACCTTGAGGTTCATTATACCAAACAAAATAAGCCAGGCACAGAAAGACAAATATTACATGATTCCACTTATTTGAGGTATCTAAAATAGTCAATTCATAGAATCAAAGAATGGAATGTTGATTGCCAGGGGCTGGGGAAAGGTTGAAATGAGAAGTTACTAATCAATTGGCATAATATTTCAGTTAAACAAGATAAATAAGCTCTAAAGATCTGCTGTACATCATACCTAGAGTCAACAATAACATAATGTACACTTCAAAATTTAAGAGGTTAGATTTTATGTAAATGCTCTTACCACAATAAAATAAAAATTGAAAAATAAATATATATTTTTTTAAATTGAGAGGAAAAATACCAAAAGCCCAATAGAAAATGAGAAAAGTGACAGAGAAATTTCAGGAAAAGAAAGTGAAATGGCCCTTAAACATATGGAAATATGCTTAAAATCACTCAGAATAGAAATACAAATTACTACTGCTCAAACATATTTTATGTTTATTAAGTTGGAAAAAGTGAAATACTTGACAAAACACCCTGTTCAAGGCTGTGCAGAAACATGTGCGCTCATTGATAGTGGGAAGTACAAAATGGCAAAAACCCTTTCGTGGGGAATTTGGCAATATCTAATGAAATTAAATATGTACATACTCTTTTACTAAGCAGTACTGAAGATATACCTCTGCAACACTAAATGATATATACATGTGTATTAGTCATGTATTATTTGTAACAACAAAAGGTTGAAAACAATGTATGTCTGTTAATATGGACTGATTGAATAAACTAGCCATATAATGGAGTACTATACAGTGATAAAGGAAGAATTTAGGACAAACTCTATGAGTTGATATGGAGTAATTTGTAAGATGTATCAAGTAAAAAAAATCAAGGTGTAGAACAGTCTATATGGTCTGCGACATTTTGTGCATGAAGGAAGGGAGAAATAACCCCCCCACACATGCACATATATAAAACAGTGTGTGTGTGTGTATACACACATTATTTACATTGTATATATAGTATACATATATAACAATATACAAGATATACACAAAATAATATGTAACTATATATATGTTTATATTTGCAATAAAACCACAGGATGGACAATCAGAAACTAATAAAAATTGCTACTATGGATATATAAATAAATGGGAGGACGGTAGCAAGATGGAATGGATACTTCTCTGAGGATACCATTCTGTGTAGTTCTCACTTTTGCAATATATTAATATTTTACATATTCAAAAATAAAATTACATCAAAAAAGTAGAAAAAGAAAACCCTAATATTGACCATAAGAAACAGATGAATTTTGCTATAAGTTAAATTGATAACATAACTACACAGAGAAAAAAGAATTACAAATTATTTCAAGGGACTTTTGAACACATTTCTGATGCCAATACTCTATATATTTAGTAGCATATATTCTAAAGATGAAAACAGCTGCAGAAAAATGTTTTAAACTTTACTCAGTCAGTTTACTGTTAATACTATCAGTTGCATTCGAATATAGTTTAGAATGAAGTAATTTGGCAATTTGATCATGAATGAGAAAATTGCCTTATTTTATTGTAACAAGAAATTTTTTTTAATGTATAAGCCCATAGTGATATTCAAAGAGAGGGAGGGAGGGAGGAAGGGACACAGAGAGAGAGAGAGGGAGGGAGGAAGGGAAGAAAGCTCTTCTATGCAGAAGAATATCAGCTAATAAAATGCAGAAGAAATGACATAATTAAAAAGTCCACATTTTACATGTTCTCCAGTAATAATTGATTCAGGCAAAGATCATCAATAGATGCTAAAACGTCATTAAGTGAAAATTTGCTAGGGAATAGGATATCCTCACAATGCCAAAGTATCCCCTACAGATTTCTTACTAATTGCAAAAAGAAAAGTGATTTTCCAGCGGAAAAACCCTGTAGCAAACCACCTTAACTAAGTGATCAAACTTTGCGTAACTAGTAGAGGGCCAACCTGACATTATCTGCCCCATTATGTGATGTAATTTGAAGTACACAGAATTATCTATGAATGCTTATGAAGTATTTTCAATTCTGTTGAAGTTGATTCTAATCAACCCTTAACCTAACTTACAGTCTACAAGGAAAACAGTGGAAAGAGGAACAAATTAAATGAGCTCAAGAGGAAATGATCAGACAAATCTAAGATGCAGAATAAAACAATTGTCCTGGACTCTTCAATAAGTCAATATCATGAAATAAGTGCTGGAGAAGGGGGACTGCTCTAATCTAAAAGAAACTAAAGAAACGTTAACAACCATATGTGCAAACCTAGGTTGTTTCTTGGTTCTAAAGCAATAGCTAAATAAGACGTTATTGTGAAAGTGGGGTAATTTGAACATTGTATTAGTTGTCTATTACTACCAGTTAGTGGCTTAAAACAACAAATATTTATTATCTCACAATTTCTGTGGCCTTAGCTGGGCAATTCTGGCTCAGTATTTCAGCAGGGGCTGCACTCGTTTGAAGGCTTGACCAGGAGTGGAAGATCTGCTTCCCAGTTTACTCCCATGGCTGTTGGCTGTAAGCCTCAGTTCCTCAACAGGTGAGCCTTTTTATGAGCTGCTTGAGTGTCCCCACAGCATGGAAGCTAACTTGCCCCAGAATGAATGATATAAGAGAGAGTGATCTAAGAAAGAAAATGAGCACAGAAAGACTTAGTGTCTGAAGTTACATACAGTCACTTTTGCTTTATTCTATTCATTAGAAATGAGTCACTAAGTCCAGCCCACACTTATGGGGAGGGTAATTAGGCTCTGCCTCTTAAAACAAGCAGCATCAAAGAATTTGTAGATATATTTTTAAAACAACTATAAATATGGGCTGAACACTAAAAGATATGTTAAAATTACTAATTTTCTTAGGTGTGATAACTTAGAAGATTGTCATTCTAGGGAGATGTGTGCAGAATTTAGGGTTGAAGTGTCATAATGGCAAACAGAAGAAAGAGATGAAACAAATATGGTGAAATATTTGCATTTATTGAGTCTGGAGGGAGGGTATATGGATGTTCATTGAATCATTCTCTCAACTCCTCTCTGTGCTTACAGTTTTTACAGTAAAAAATGGGCACTAAGTATGTACAAAGCACTGTGCCTGACATGTGCTAGATGTTGGGAGTGGGAGGCAAGACTGATGGTTCATACAAAAAAGTTAGAGGTAGTGAATGGAAGGGAAAGAGTTGAGGGTATAGGTTGAGAGGTTGTATGCAGGAGGGGAAAAGGGAAGAGTGAAGCAAAGTATGAGGAGGTATGAAGTTATAGAGGGAGTATAGAAGTAGTCATCCTTACTTTTCAAAATTGGGCCCCAATTTTGAATGACCACTTTTAAAAAAAATTTTATTGGAGTATAGTTGATTTACAATGTTGTGTTAGTTTCAGGTATACAGCAAAGTGATTCAGTTATACATATACATGTGTTCATTCTTTTTCAGATTCTTTACCCATATAGGCTATTACAGAATACTGAGTAGAATTTCCTGTGCTTATAGTAGGTCCTTTCTGGTTATCTATTTTATATATAGTAGTGTGTGTATGTTAATTCCAAGCTCCTAGTCTTTCCCTCCCCACCACGTTTCCCCTTTGGTAACCATAAGTTTGTTTTAGAAGTCTGTGATTTTATTTTTGTTTTGTAAATAAGTTCATTTGTATCATTTTTAAAAATTAGATTTCACATATGAGTGATATCATAGGATATTTGCCTTTTTCTGTCTGACTTACTTCACTTAGTAGGATAATCTCTAGGTCCATCCATGTTGCTGCAAATGGCATTACTTCATTCTTTTTATGGCTGAGTAATATTCCATTGTATATATGGACCACATCTTTATCCATTCCTCTGTCGATGGACATTTAGTTTTCTTCCATGTAATGGCCACTTAAATATCCCAATTTCTTGAAACTTTTATGAGGAACAAACCATTTACATAGTTTCAAAGCATCTCTCCATAAATTACATACTTATTCCAATGGGAAAAATAGTGACTTTACAGTTGACAAACCTGGAGGATACCAGCTTCACCAAATGATGAAAGTTCAACACGACCAAAATTAAGGCAAACATTGTTACATGCTCCTGATATATATGAGATACTAGAAAGGGTACAACGTTATTTAAATAGTACTGCTGTTAAAAAGCAGAAACTAACACACCATTGTAAAGCAATTATACTCCAATAAAGCTGTTAAAAATAAATAAATAGCATTGCTGCCAAAAATTCTGACCTGAATCCAATCATGAGGAAAAATCAGATAAACCCAAATTGAGGATCAGTCTACAAAATAACTGGCCTGTGCTCTGTGTGGTGATAAACAACAACAAATGTTAAGGAGATGTTCTGATTGAAGGAGATGGGAAAGACATAACAATCAAATGCAGTGCATGATCCTGAATTGACTACTGGATTAGGAAAAAACAAAATAGCTATAAAGGTCATTATTGAAGCAATTGTGAATTTGAAGTGTGGATTAAATAACAGCATTGTATCAATGTTAAATTTCCTGATTTTGATTGTTGTACTGTGGTTAATTAAGAGAATGTCCTTGATCTTAGGAAATGTACACTAAAGTATTTGGTAAAGGGACTTGATGTTGCCAATTTACCTTCATTTGAGAGTATTTAGTTCAAAAAAATATGCACATGCACACAGAAAGAGGGAAAAAATAAGAGAGGTGAACAAATAAGACAGGTGAGCAAAACATGAACAATTAGTGAATCTGAGTAAAGGATGTAGGAGAGATCGTTACACTATCTTTGCAATTTGAAATTAACGTAAAAAGTTAGCAAAAAAAAAAGTTACCCCCAAAATCCACCTTTTCAGTATGTGCAACATTTGAGAGCAGACCAGATGGAAGCGCCGCTCTCTGTGCTCAAATACTAACCCTGGTATAGGATTCAGGGTGATTAGAAGACAAAATGGTCCAGTCCCAAATAACCAAATTGATCCTTTAATGACACATGGTTCGTAAAATTGAAATGTCTCTAGTTTTTGTCATTACAAATCACAAGTAATTTAATTGTGTAAAATGAATGTATGGTGTTTTAGATGCAGAATAATAAATGCTAAGACCAGGTAAGAAGCTACACCCCAGCTTGGGTTGATTGGTTCCCGGAGCAGAGAGGAGTCTAGTGCATATGCCAGGCTGTGGTGTATACAGTGTCTACACACAGAGAGGTTAGTCCCCAAATGGAGAGGGAGGGAAGGAAGAACGAGTAAGGCGGCCGGCGGGAGCATTCTCCTGAATAAAGGAGGCCATGGGTGCCAGGAAGCTACAGCCCTTCTCACTTGAGTCAGCAGCATCAGGCCTTTGCAGCCACCTCATTAAGAAGAGTCCATTCTACATAAGTGAGTGTTTCCCAGAAATATGGATTATTTCTGTCCCCTTAAAATTCATAATGATTGCCCAGAAAGCCCCAGGTTTCCTGTAATGTCTATTAAAAATTCCAGATAGGTCCAATCCCCACTATTTCCACTAAGAGAAATAAAATAGTAACACTAAATTACGCTGGTTCTTTCTTAGATGATGTACCCAGTGGAGAGAAGGTGTAATATTGGATTGAACGTGCAATCTCTCAGGATCATTACTTAAATACCTGATAGTCTCTTAAAAATTGTAATATATCTCTTTCTCTTAAAACTGAAGTTCAGGAAAACCAGTTCAATGATTAGAGTTTGTTCCTTTTTTTTTCTTTTTGAAATATTAAAACTAAAAGAGTTTAATAGGGAATGTGAGCTGAGGTTGGCTTTGATTCCTGAACTACCATTTCTTTAAGGCCATACAGCTACTTTTATTTCAGAGTTATCTTATGTTTCATAGGAAGGAAGAAAATTTATATTTATTGACTGCCTACTATGTGCTAGGCATTGCACTATTTCATTTCATCCAGAGTTTAGCTCATTCCAAACTCAGAGGAAAAAAATAAGAAAACAGTAAAGCAATTTTTTTTTTTAGAAAGGAATAATGTCAGTACCATTTTGTTCCCTGAATACAAATTCTAGACCTATACATTCCAATACATTTTCACACATATTCTGTGGCATCTAAGTATTCATGTTCCCCTTGGTTATTTTTGTCAACAAGAATTCCTTACTGTAACGATTTTTTATTCTTCATTTCCTGACAGTTTCTTTTTCTTATAGACTAGAATACTTAACCATATTATATCGATAAGGCAGATTGTGTCATATTTTCTCCTTTTTACTTAAAGACAATATAAAAGCATTGCAGAAGATTTGGCAAAATGATGCGGGGGGGAGCATCTAAAAATCTTACAATCCTATGACAATAATGCTTTCCAATTCTGTGTACTGCCTTCCACTCTTTGTTCATAGTTACACGTTTTTACATAGTTGCAATAAAAGCATATGTGCCATTGGGGGGTTTTACTCACCTTCTAAATATCTTACTATGTAGATGTCAAAATTTCAGTATTATAATTCTTAGTGCCAGAGATATTCAATCAAGTGGCCATACCATAATTTCTTTGTGTGCCTCTACAATTAAATAGCTATATTTTCCCCTATTTTTCAACATTAGGCAACTTGTATAAAAATTATCTTTACCTGTAGAGCATTTACCTTCTTTTTGAATTGTTTCCTTAAGACAAAATCCTATGAGATATGAGCACTTTTATGGCAATTGACCTTTCTTGTCAAATTGCTTTCTAAAAGTACTGTAATCAAATGATGACCTTTCCACATCAAGTGTGTACCAGAACTACCACATTCTCCTCAGCACTCGTTCATTACTTGATTATTTCAATCCTAGTGCTTTGGGGCTCATTTGGTAGATAAAACATCATATCATTTAGTTTCCTATGGTATCTCCTATTCGACTTTTTTTTAACTTAAAGGCTTTATTTTTTTAGAGCAGTTGTATGTTCACAGCAAAATGAAGAGAACATTTTTCCATGTACCCTCTGCCCCCACACATGCATAGCCTCACCCATTATCAACATCCCTCATAGATTGCTATATTTGTTACAATTGATAAAACTACATTGAGACATCATTATCACCCAGAGTCCATTGTTTACATTAGGGTCCTCTCTTAGTGTTGTACATACTAAGGGTTTGGACAAATGTATAATGACATCTATCCACCATTAGAGTATCATACAGAGTAGTTTCACTGCCCTAAAAGTCCTCTGTGCTCTGTCTGTTCATCCCACACCCTTCTCAATTCCTGACAACCACTGATCTTCTTACTGTCTCCATAGCTTTGCCTTTTCCAGAATGTCATATGGTTGCAATCATACTGTATGTAGTCTGTTCAGGTTGGCTTCTTTCACTTACTAATATGCATTTAAGATTCCTATGTGTCTTTTCATGGCTTGATAGCTCATTTCTTTTTAGCACTGAGTAGTATCCCATTGCCTGTATGCACCACAGTTTGTTTACCCATTCACCTGCTGAAGGACATCTTGGTTGCTTCCAAGTTTTGGCAATTATGAATGAGACTCCTATAAACATCAGTGTGCAGGTTTTTGTGTAGACATTTTATTTGATCTTTATCTGCATATCTTCAATTGCAATCAAGGTTAAACATTTCATCTTATGTGTATTTACTAAAGTAGTTAAGTTTTGTGTCAATGTTCTGTCTTTTTCCCAACTTCTATTGATATCTTCATGTTTTGTGTTTTGGCCAATTTCCACTTTATTGTTTTAAAGCTAATATCCCTGAAAATTATTACCTGAAACATTCTCCTCGGTATGTAGCTTGCTTTTTAATTTTGTTCGTCAAAATGATGCTTTTGATGCTTATATGGTTGAATCTATGTTTTCTTTTGTGCTTTCTCCTAATGCTTTAAAGTTTTTAAAGTTATCTCTACTCCAGATACCTAAAAATATTCAACTTTATGTCTTAACTTGTTAATATATTTATAATTTATTTTGGTGAATTCTGTGAAATTCTTCTAAGTTATTCTTTTCCTGAATTGTCAGCCACTTATCTGAACTGCAATATTTTGAATGCTTCCTTTTTGTTATCTTCCATCTTATCTATTTCTGGATTTTCCATTCTATTCCATTGAGCAGTATCTGATCTTCCTCTACTACCACATTATTTACATTACTGTTGCTTATAAATAGGCACTTTTATTGTGTTTGTAATAGGGTCTGTATTAGTCAGCTTGGCTGCTATGACAAAATGTGACAGACTGGGTGGTTTAAACAACAGTCACTTATTTCTCTTGGTTCTGGAGGCTGGGAGGGCTAAGATTAAACTCAGTTCCCAATGAGGTTCTCTTCCTGACTTGCAGATGGCTGCCATCTTGCTGTGTCCTCACATGGCTGAGAGAGTCTGAGCTCTCTGGTGTCTCTTCTTATAAGGACACTAATCCTATCAGATCAGAGCCTCACCCTTGTGAACTCATTTAACTTTAATTCCTTCCTTATTCTAAATACAGTCATATTGGGGGTTAACGAACAGCAACACATGAATTTGTGGAGGGCACAATTCATCCATAGCAGAATCACATTTCCCAATAAGCATCCAATCTAATTATGTTCCTGACCCTATAATTCCTGACCCCTGCATATCGTAGCAGCCAGCCACGACCCCAACAGCTACTTCTGATCATCATCCTAGATCCTCATCCTTAGGCTCCATGTTACTGCTCTAACTGCTTGCACTATACCACAACTCCCATGATTTGATTTTGAATCCCTGCAGCCCTGCATGGTTCTACCTCTCTAATCCATTCTTCTTTAGTTCCCCTTTGGCCTCAAGTGGAAATCTTCAGTGAATTGTCATCAGGTCAGCCCCCGGCTCCCTACGTATGTAGTTTCTTCTCAAAGGATGAGGCACATAATTGGTTTCACAATTCACTTTCCACCTGCACATTGACTCATAATACAGGGCTCTGTGATACTACCTCTACTAACTGTGGTTTAGATCAATATAACAGGCTTGTATTTCAGGCTTCTTAAACTAGAACTTTAGGATAGGACTTCCCGTGTGTAATGGGTTGCTAAAATCAATACTATTTGCATGTAATATTCTTTTGCCACGTGTTTCTAATATTGTTCTCTTACTCTAGATGTTGTTCTCACTGTTATGCTTCCATCTGGTTGGGCAGGCATGGGTAGCCTGCTAACTGAGCATGTCATCATGGTGACAAAGACCTTTTCCTTAAGCTTCAGACTCTTCCTCAAAGCACTAGGGAAAAGCTGAATCCTAATTTGGAATGAAGGGCTTCATTCAAAAATTCATTCACTCCCAGAAAATGTAATTTGGTCTTTTGTTTTCCATTATAAGGAATCTCTTAAAATAAAATAGTAGTTGAGATTCTAAATATTTGGTCAGGGACTGTCTTTGTCCTCAGCACTTAATGCAGTACCTGGTACATAATAGATGCTCAATAAATATTTATGGAATGCAAGGAAGAAGAGGTAAATTTAAACCTGGAAGCTGAGATCAGCTTTTAATTTTATATTCTGGGGTAATTTGTTGGCTTTATGAATGTATGACTCCTTCAACTTCGGTACGCCAAGATGCTGCTCACAGGGACAAAATTCTGAGTCCCAGGATCGTTCCTCCAGTGATTTGGCCAGAAGTGTGCTTCACAGCAGATGGGTATACTAGAGCTCTCTGCCTAAAACCTATAAGAGGGTAGGAGGATTTTATTCATTCTTCCATTCTACAGGTATTTAATGTGGTTCCAAAGATGAGAAGAAGCAATGTGCCGGCATAAGACAAGAACACAGACTATAGGGGTTCAAAGAAAGCTAACACTGAAATTGATGTTGAGCCTGCATTTTTAAAGGTAGAATGACCTTAGAAATCATGAAACCAGTGGTGATTGGTGATAAGAGATTCACTCTTGTCTCCTAACCCCCAAAGTTGGATCTTAAGAAAGTCATAGGATTAGTATTTCCACCACTTTTCTTTAAAAACAGCATCATATCATTCTGATACATCATGTAGAAATTGCAGTTTATGGAGTGGGGATTCAGGAGTGAATTTAATGTCAATTCTCATCAAATTCCTACTGTGGCAACTTTCTATTTTACAAGTCTCTCTTATCTGGAACAGCATCGTTCAACCTCACTGCTTCCCATTTCAAAATTAATAATTTGCTCTGTGTCTGTGCTTTGTAATTTCTCTTGTCCTCTGTTATTAAGTCTGTGGTTTGAGGGACAGTCTACTTGAAAGGTATTAAGAAAAAAGTTTTATGGCCAGAGCAGCACACTGTTGGTAGCAAAGCGACTTGTGCCACTTACCCAACAGACTGTAGAATATTCTCAGCATTTTGTTCGGGACTCTTAAGAATGTGGTCCTAAGGACTTGGCAGAATCCTTACTCTTAGAGGATAGAGAGCCCTGAAAATGAAGAAATTCAGAAATTCATGGGTATGAAACATGCACCCAGAGATGTGAAGATGCTGCAGTCTAATCTTGAGGATTCCAAGGTACCAAATAGAGGAAGTGCACTAGCACAGCACTTCTCAAACTTTAATGTGCACATGAATCACCTGGGGATCGTGTTAAATGTAGACTCTAATTCAGTAGATCTGGAGGGAGGCCTGAGATTCTGCATTTCTAACCTGCTCCCAGGTGATACTCGTGTTGATGATCCATGGACCACGTCCGAGAAGAGTCTTAGTAAATATAACACTTAATAAAGGCTCTTTTATGACTTATTTATTTACATCCTCTTTTCCAAGAAAAAAAATCGTTGCCATTTATAAAGCTATGGGCAATAAAACAAGATTAAAAAATAAAATAAAGGAAGAAATTGAGGTTAAGGGGGGAAAGTAGGAAAGGAAAAGAGCGTAAATCTGGAGGATCAGTTGACCTAGGAAATGCAAATCATTGTGCCCTGAATAACTGCTAGAGGAGGGAAAGTATTTCTGTGCTTTTTAATAACCAGAACAAACTGAAAAATGATCTGTTACAAGTCTTACAGTGTTTGTGAGATAAAACCTTCCCAGCGCTCAGCAGAAGCAAGTAGCATTGAGCACCAGGGGCATCATTTCCTGTGAATAACCATACAAGAGGCTCAAGGTGAAGCAGTAAGCAATATTCTTCAACATGTTCTGAGAGGAAATAGAATGCTAAACTCTTTGTTTTAATAAATGTATGCATCTGTATAGGCCAATGACATAGTGCCAACGTGTAGATTTATGACTCTCTGATGCTCTGGCATGTATCAAGGATAAGATTTAGGATCTCTAGGCTGAAAGGACTGCATGTCCTTCAGTATGGATTATTTATACAGATGTAAATCTTATATATGTATGTAGCTCAGGAAAATTTCCGTAACAAGATGCATAAGAAGATATGGAATGATTTTGTTCAAAACAGAGGACAAGTCCGCCACTAAGCACAGCCCCTCAAGATTTGCTAAGATGTAGACCAACTGGTCCTTCAATTATCCACCCTATCACCAATCTCCAGAATATATGAGAAGGCTAGATAGTTGCTAGTGTGATCTTTGAAAGGAATTTACAGAGAAGAAGAGAGACGTGGCATTTTCCCCTCCTCCTGTGGGGAAGGATAGGGGTTTTCTTTTGCCCAGTCAATTCTGGAGTCTCAAGAAAAGTATTTGGTGAGGGACTGCTTCCTAAAAACATGCCTAATGCTGTTTCTCAAATTTTTTAGGCAGTGGGGTGCTAGTAAATGTTTAACAACCTGCTCTCCAGAAAGGGAGTGAGGGTGGGGGAAGCCCTGATTTGTAGCACTTGCTGATTTCTGTGGTGTAAATATTTCCATCATGGCCAATTTCAAGCTACAAGCCTGAAATCACTGATGTGACGTCACAACTGACGTTGTGAAGAGATGTGTACAATCATCTTGCAGCTCCAAACACCACTGATTTTAGGTAAATTCCATGTTCTTACAGTAATGGGCTCCAGCCCATGCCTTTTTGTAGACTCCTTCAACATTAGCTCTGGGCTTGATCATGTGACTTGTTTTCAGTCATGGGAAATCAGCAAGCATGACACAAGCAGAGGTTTAGAAAGTACTTGTGCCGTGTTTGGAGCCTTCCTTCTTGGAATGCTTCACCATGTAAAGAAGGCTGGGATAGTCTGCTGCAGGATGAATGGTCACTTGGAGATATGTGGCCCAGCCAACTCCCAACACCAACTGCCAGATAAGTGAGTAAGGTCATCTTAGACGATCCAGCCCAGTCAAGCCACCGGCTGACTGCAGCTGTATGCATTACCACAGGCCACAACAGCAGAAAAACCACCCATCTGAGCCCATCCCAAATTGCTCACCCACATAATTTTGAGCAAATAAAGTGTTTTTATTTAATTGAGGTAACATTGTTTTATAAATTTATATAGGTTTCAACTTCTGTATACGCTACAGCATCTCACCACCAAAAGTTTAGTTTCCATCTATGAAAGTGGTAGTTGTTTTAATCTACTAAGTTTGCATGCAATAATAGATAACTGATACACCATACATGCCTCCCCTGGAGATTGGGATGCACATGAGTAATTATGCTGGTAGAGTAGCTCATGATGACATGGCATGGAGAGAAGGGTCAGCACTAGATCAAGCCACACTACCATCTTATAGTGAGCAAGGTCAAGTCCTTATCATGAAGGGGATCTTTGAAAGGACCCTATCCAAAAAGGCTCCTGCTGGGGTGAAAGGGTCCCACAAGAATAGAGATTGTGGGGAGTTCTCTGGAAGCAGGAGATGAGGGCGTATTATAAGAGAAGTCTGTCAGAAAGCTTATTACCCATATCTGAAGGAAGGTACAGTGAAGTAGCTTCCAGCAATGCACCTCATGAAAGACTTAGGGTTTGGATGCCTACCAAGATAAGAGGGCATTCAACAGTCAAGAGAAACACAAACAACAACAACTCCAAGCTCTCTTTTCTCCATTCCTTCCTTAGAGGAGCCACTGGTCAGTAGAATAAAGAATAAAGTAGAATAAAGCTGTTTCTTGTTTGTATTGTACCAAATCCAGCCAATTCTATAACTTGCAAAACTTACGTTTGCATCTAAAGAACTTTTAAATAATATTTAATGCATAATGAATGACTTATGAACACCCAATAAAAAATAATACTGTCTCATTCATTCATTCAGTATGGATTGAGGGTTACTTTCTGCCAGGCAAGTTGCAAGATCTAAAAATTCAGCAATGAACAATATAGAGTTCTTACCTTCATAGAGCTTACATTTTAGTGTTGGGGACAGATAAAACAGATAAATACATAATCAAGTATCAGTGAGAAGTTCTCAGATGAAAATAAACATTTATTTTCTGATACCATTCTAATGGGTGAAAGAGTATCACCTCATTATTCTGGGTAAGGGTGATAGTCCAGGTTTTCCATTGAACTTCCATTGATCCCTGAGTGGAAGTGGCTTCTTGTTACTCCTTAGTGAGGGCAGGAAGCCAAAATTGCAGATGAGGAGAAGACAGCAGGGGAGCAATGGAAGGCAGAGATGTTACCTTTCATCAGGTCCTAACATTTCCCAAGCAACCAGGGAAGTTCTCAATATGTAGTTACTTAAGACAACTTAAATATTCAACACAAAGAAGGTAGATAATTAATGGTGACTTCATAAAATGGAATACTATCCACCAATGGCCACAAATGTATGATAGCTATATGCATCAATATGGATGAATCTCAAGAAAATAATGTGACCAATAAAAAGCAAGTTACAGAAAAGAAAACATATACTGTGTTTCTAATCATATAAAGCTTGAAAACAGGCAAAACTAAGCAAAATATTTTTTTAGGGATACCTAAATGGGTGTAAATGAAAAACTATAAAGAACAATAAGGGAATGATTAACAAAATTGAAGACAATAGTTGATTCTGGAAGAAGGAATGGGGTATGACTGGGGAGAGGTATACAGAAACTTTCAAAAGTATAAGTAATGTTCCAGTTCAGCAATTCTCAAACTTTGATCTCTGTCAGAACCACGTGGGGAATTTGGTAAAAAAAACAAAACAAAACAAAAAACCTGAGTTCTATCTTATTTCCAGGGGCTTGGGCCTCTATGTTCTCTATTAGATCTCCAGAGAATTCTGATAGACACCAAGGTTAGGAACCAAGGTTAACTCTTAAGATAGGTACTGTGTAAACACAAGTTTATTTATTTTTTTTTTTGTGGTACGCGGGCCTCTCACTGTTGTGGCCTCTCCCGTTGCGGAGCACAGGCTCCGGACGCGCAGGCTCAGCGGCCATGGCTCACGGGCCCAGCCGCTCCGCGGCATGTGGGATCTTCCCGGACCGGGGCACGAGCCTGCGTCCCCTGCATCGGCAGGCGGACACTCAACCACTGCGCCACCAGGGAAGCCCAACACAAGTTTATTTTGTAATTATCTTTTAAGTATATATGTACATTACATATACTCCTTTATATATATAACACATTCCATTAAAAATTTTATGTAGTTCTTTTAATGGTCTTGTCTATACTTCCTAGGCATGAAAACTTCCAGCAGCCCAAGCCTCTTGACCATGACTGAACAGACCTCAGTATACTTTATATGATAGTCTCCATTCAGAAATCAGATTGTCTAGTCTAGTCTGAGTCAAAACTCCAAACTTGATTTAACGTTAAACTGTATTTCTCTCCCAGTTTAAGCCTTCTTCTGACAAGAAGTCTGCAGTAGAAAAGGTGAGGTGTGGTTGATATGGTTGACTTCTTTTTTTCCCCTTAAATCCCGCTCCACTAACTGCTAGAGTCAAATCCACTGCAGTCATCAGTACTATTATGATACGTCTACCTTTTTTCACTTTAGCTCTACAGCCCATTCTCCACACAGCAGCTTCAATAATATTTGTTTTAATTTTTTTTAATTTAAACTAATTTTCAGCTTATAGAAAAGTTGCAGAAATAGTACAAGAGTATTCCCTTATACCCCTCATTCAAGTTTCCCTAATATTAGTATCTTATATAACCATAGTACACTTACTAAACCCAGGAAATTCACTCCAGTACAATACTATTAACTAAATTACATGCTTTATTCTAACTTCAGTGGTTTCCCCACTGTCATTTTTCTCTTCCAGGATCCTATTTCCAGGATCACATTGCATTTAGTTGTTGTTTCTGCTTCATCTCCTCCATCTATAAAAGTTCTTCACTTTTTCCTTAACTTTCATGACCTTGACACTTTTGAAGAGTATTAATCAGTTATTTTGTCAAATGTCTCCTGATGTAGGTTTTTCTGTTGTTTTTTAATGATTGGAATGAGGCATTTTGGTATGCCTTTATTTTAGAACTTTCAAAACTCTCCAGTACACTAAGAATAAAATCAAACATGTACCCCAATTTGGCATCGTCTGACCCTTAAATTTGTTCTTGATTCACCTTAAGTCACTCTGGTCTGGCCACAGTGGTTATTGTAGTTTGAATTCCTCAGGGAGCAGACTCTGAGATGAAGTTTAGTGTGCAAGCTGTTTATTATGGAGCTCCTTTGAGACCAAACCCTATGAAAGGAAAGGAAGAAAGGGGAGTGGGCGTGTGGAGAAATTGAGCTGCATGTGACAGACTAGACTGATCCTACATGGAGCCCTGGGGCTAGAAATGGTCTTTCGGGGTTGTACCCTTTTGAAATGAGATGGCCAAGCCTTTGTGGCCTCTCCCGTTGCGGAGCACAGGCTCCGGACGCGCAGGCTCAGCGGCCATGGCTCACGGGCCCAGCCGCTCCGCGGCATGTGGGATCTTCCCGGACCGGGGCACGAGCCTGCGTCCCCTGCATCGGCAGGCGGACACTCAACCACTGCGCCACCAGGGAAGCCCAACACAAGTTTATTTTGTAATTATCTTTTAAGTATATATGTACATTACATATACTCCTTTATATATATAACACATTCCATTAAAAATTTTATGTAGTTCTTTTAATGGTCTTGTCTATACTTCCTAGGCATGAAAACTTCCAGCAGCCCAAGCCTCTTGACCATGACTGAACAGACCTCAGTATACTTTATATGATAGTCTCCATTCAGAAATCAGATTGTCTAGTCTAGTCTGAGTCAAAACTCCAAACTTGATTTAACGTTAAACTGTATTTCTCTCCCAGTTTAAGCCTTCTTCTGACAAGAAGTCTGCAGTAGAAAAGGTGAGGTGTGGTTGATATGGTTGACTTCTTTTTTTCCCCTTAAATCCCGCTCCACTAACTGCTAGAGTCAAATCCACTGCAGTCATCAGTACTATTATGATACGTCTACCTTTTTTCACTTTAGCTCTACAGCCCATTCTCCACACAGCAGCTTCAATAATATTTGTTTTAATTTTTTTTAATTTAAACTAATTTTCAGCTTATAGAAAAGTTGCAGAAATAGTACAAGAGTATTCCCTTATACCCCTCATTCAAGTTTCCCTAATATTAGTATCTTATATAACCATAGTACACTTACTAAACCCAGGAAATTCACTCCAGTACAATACTATTAACTAAATTACATGCTTTATTCTAACTTCAGTGGTTTCCCCACTGTCATTTTTCTCTTCCAGGATCCTATTTCCAGGATCACATTGCATTTAGTTGTTGTTTCTGCTTCATCTCCTCCATCTATAAAAGTTCTTCACTTTTTCCTTAACTTTCATGACCTTGACACTTTTGAAGAGTATTAATCAGTTATTTTGTCAAATGTCTCCTGATGTAGGTTTTTCTGTTGTTTTTTAATGATTGGAATGAGGCATTTTGGTATGCCTTTATTTTAGAACTTTCAAAACTCTCCAGTACACTAAGAATAAAATCAAACATGTACCCCAATTTGGCATCGTCTGACCCTTAAATTTGTTCTTGATTCACCTTAAGTCACTCTGGTCTGGCCACAGTGGTTATTGTAGTTTGAATTCCTCAGGGAGCAGACTCTGAGATGAAGTTTAGTGTGCAAGCTGTTTATTATGGAGCTCCTTTGAGACCAAACCCTATGAAAGGAAAGGAAGAAAGGGGAGTGGGCGTGTGGAGAAATTGAGCTGCATGTGACAGACTAGACTGATCCTACATGGAGCCCTGGGGCTAGAAATGGTCTTTCGGGGTTGTACCCTTTTGAAATGAGATGGCCAAGCCTTATACTCCCTACATGCATTGATAACTGGATGTAGCCCATCTTGGAAAAGATGTGACCTTAGTGGCATGGCACCTGAAGATACTGACACTGAAAGTTGTTTGCCCTTAGCACTCCCAGCAGCTGGGACAATAAGTACTTCAATGAAGGGGGATCTAGGTAGCACATGACAGTGTTCCACCACACTGACTTCCAGTTTAAGGTCTTTTTCCCTTCAGAAATTTTTATGTACTTGTCCTTCCTGCTGTTGTGCTTCCCATTGGCTATTTGCATAGATGATTCATCCCCATCCTTAAGAAATCAGCTAAAACATCAGTGCCTCAGTGAGGCCTTCCTGGCTTTCTTTTTCCTACTTCATGATTCACGATTACATGTCTGTTTACTAATTTACTATCTCCCAATGAGACTGAGAGCTCCATAAAGGCAGGAAGCACATAAATTTGATTCACCTCTGTTTACTACCACTTAACATGAGGCCAAGTCCATAGCAAGTCTTCAATAAATTGTTTAAAAATTAGTGAATAACAAGATGAATTGATGAAATAAAATATAATAAATCTGGGTTTTTTTGGACAGAACTTCAGAGTATGGTAAATAGTCACAGACAACCAGGAAATGATCTAGGGTGTGTGGTGTGGTACAATCTCCTTAAGTTAAGGAGTTCAGGGAATGGAAAACATAGTGAGAGACTCAGAAGTCAAGGAAACTCAAACCTGTTGTTGAAGAGATGTTTTAGTCTGCTCAGGTTGTCACAATAAAACACCATGGATTGGGCTTCCCTGGTGGTGCAGTGGTTGAGAGTCTGCCTGCCGATGCAGGGGACACGGGTTCGTGCCCCGGTCCAGGAAGATCCCACATGCCACGGAGCGGCTGGGCCCGTGAGCCATGGCTGCTGAGCCTGCGCGTCCGGAGCCTGTGCTCCGCAACGGGAGAGGCCACAACAGTGAGAGGCCCGCATACCGCAAAAAAAAAATACAAAAAAAAACACATGGATTGAGTAGCTTAAACAACAGAAATTTATTTTCTCACAGTTCTGGAGCCTGAAAATCCAAGATCAAGGTGTCAGCATGCTCAGGTTCTGGTAAGGGCCTTCTAACTGGCTTGTAGATGGCTGTCTTCTTGCTTGGCTTGCTGGCTTGTCCTCACATGGCAGAGAAAGAAAGAGAACAAACTCTCTGGTGTCTCTTCTTATAAGGGCACTAATCCCATCATGAGGGTCCCACCTTCATGACCCTACCTAATCCTAATTACATCCCAGTGGCCCTATCTCCAAATACTATCACACTGAGGGGAGGGCCTCAACATATGAATTTTGGGGGACACAATTCAGCCCATAGGAAGATACAATGCATTTTGTATTAAGTTTGTTTAAAAGACTATTAACTTACCTACTTTTGCATTGTTTATCTAAAAGACTCAACACATTAGTTTATTATCCATTTCTAAAGCATATACTTAGTGCTCAAGGAATAATATCACCACATATTAAGTTTGAAATACTAAAGATATATTTCTTAGGACAACACATGCTGTTGGTAATTGAATATGAG
Source organism: Neophocaena asiaeorientalis asiaeorientalis (assembly GCF_003031525.2). Taxonomy (NCBI): domain Eukaryota; kingdom Metazoa; phylum Chordata; class Mammalia; order Artiodactyla; family Phocoenidae; genus Neophocaena; species Neophocaena asiaeorientalis. Next base: position 1,315,500 of record NW_020173113.1, on the reverse strand, counting down.
CAACATACTAACCTTTGAGATTAGCAATTTTTAAAATTTCATGTGGGACTTCCCTAGTGGTGCGGTGGTTAAGAATCTGCCTGCCAATGCAGGGTACACGGGTTCGAGCCCTGATCCGGGAAGATCCCACTTGCCGCGGAGCAACTGAGCCCATACACCACAACTACTGAGCCTGCACTCTAGGCCCCGAAAGCCACAACTACTGAGCCCATGTGCCACAACTATGGAAGCCCATACAATTAGAGCCCGTGCTCTACAACAGGAGAAGCCACTACAATGAGAAGCCCATACACTGCAATGAAGAGTAGCCCCCACTCGCCGCAACTAGAGAAAGCCCACGCGCAGCAATGATAACCCAACCCAGCCAAAAATTAATTAATTAATTAAATTTAAAAGTTCATGTGCATTAGAATTTCCAGAGGATCTGGTTTAAATGTGGATTCCTGTGCTCCATAGCTGGTACTTCTGCCATTTTATTTTATTTTATTGGTTTTTGTTATTTATTTATTTATTTATCTATCTATTTACTTATTTATTTATTTTTGGCTGTGTTGGGTCTTTGTTGCTGCACGTGAGCTTCCTCTAGTTGCTGTGAGCAGGGCCTATTCTTCCTTGCGGTGCGTGGGTTTCTCATTGCAGTGGCTTCTCTTGTTGCAGGGCACAGGATCTAGGCACACAGGCTTCAGTAGTTGTGGCACATGGGCTCAATAGTTGTGGCTCCCGGGGTCTAGAGCACAGGCTCAGTAGTTGTGCCGCATGGGCTCAGTAGTTGTGGCTCATGGGCTTAGTTGCTCCGCGGCATGTGGAATCTTCCTGGACCAGGGCTTGAACCTGTGTCCCCTGCACTGGCAGGTGGATTCTTAACCACTGCGCCACCAGGGAAGTCCCACTTCTGCCATTTTAAACAGAGCCCCAGGTGATTCTACTACAGATGAGTGAGGATTACATTTTGAGGAATATGTTACTGGTTACATCAGAAATAACTTGGTCCTTCAAAATGAGTTCAACATTCTGCTACCTCCTTCCTTGGCATGACTGCAAGGGCACTGACAGCATTTACAGATGATTTGGTGGTGTTTATGACTGTGCAAGGTTCTTAAGCAACAGAGAAAAAGGAAATGTATTCCTGATAGCCAGCAGACAACTGCTCCCACTACAAAAACATGTTCACACAGAGAGACAGAGACAGAGAAAGAAAGAGAGAATGATGCACCAGAATTTGACTGGGGTTGGGGGAGAGTTGGTTGGCAGCTCTTGGAGAGCCAGGAGATGGGTGAAGCCTAACACAGCACTGTCACTGAGTGAATAAGCATAACGACTTGAAAATTTTTAATCTTTTTAAATTAGTACTTTTGGAGCAGCTTTAAGTTCACAGCAAAGCTGAAGTGAAGGTACCGAGATTTCCCATATACCCTCTGCCCCCTCCACACATGAATAGCCTCCCCCATTATCAACATCCCCCACCAGAGTGGTAAATTTTTTACCACTGATGAACCTACATTGACACATCATAATCACCCAAAGCACACTGTTTTCATTATGTTTCACTCGTGGTGGTATACATTCTATGGGTATGGACAAATCTATAATGACATCTATCCATCATTATGGTATCATGCAGAATATTTTCACTGCCCTAGAAATGCTCTGTGCTTCTCCTAATCATTCCCACCCCAAAGCCTGGCAACCACTGATCTTCTGTCTCCATAGTTTTGCCGTTTCCAGAATGTCATATAGTTGGAATCATACAGTATGTAACCTTTTCAGATTGGCTTATTTCACTTAGTAACATGCAGTTAAGTTTCCTCCATGTGTTTTAATGGCTTGAAAGCTCATTTCTTTTTAGTGCTGAATAATGTTCCATTGTCTGGTTGTATCACAATTTATTTATCCATTCACCTACAAAAGGACATCTTGGTTGCATTGAATCTATAGACCAAGTTGGGAAGAACTGACATCTTGACAGCATTGAGTTTTCCTATCCATGAATATTTTCCTCTGAATACCCATGAACTTTCCCTCTGTTACTTAAGTACCTCCATTTATTTAGTTCTTCTTTTTGTTCATCAGAGTTTTGTAGTCTTCCTCATATAGATCCTGTACATATTTTGTTAAATTTATCCCTAAGTATTTCATTTTTGAGTGTGCCAGTGTAAATGGTATTGTATTTTTAATTTCAAATTTCACTTGTTCATTGCTGGCATACAAGAAAGTGACTGGCTTTTGTAGATTAACCTTGTATCCTGCAAGCTGGATATAATCGCTCATTCCAAAAGATTTTGTAGATTCTTTAGGATTTTCTACTTTTAGACAATCATGTCATTTGTGAACAAAGACAGTTTTATTTTTCCTTCCCAATTTGTATGCCTTTCATTTCCCTTTCTCATCTTATTGCATTAAGTAGAACTTCCAATATGATGTTGAAAAGGAGTGGTAAGGGGGGACATCCTTGCTATGTACCTGATCTTAGTGGGAAAGCTTCTAGTTTCTCACCATTAAGTATGATGTTAGCTCTATTCTTTATTAGTTGAGGAACTTACCTTCTATTCATAGTTTACTGAGAATTTTTATCATGAATGGATGTCGGACTTTGTCAAATGCTTTTCCTGCATCTATTCATATGATCATTTGATTTTTCTTTTTTAATCTGTTGATGTGATAGATTACATTAACTGATTTTTGAATGTTGAACCAATCTTGCATACTTGGCATAAATCCCACCTTGTCATGGGGAATAATTCTTTTTATACATCGTTGGATTTGATTTGCTAATATTTATTGAGGATTTTTGCAACTATGTTCATAAGAGATATTGGTCTATAGTTTTCTTGTAATATTTTTCTGGTTTTGGTATTAGGGCAATGGTAGCCTCATAGAATGAGTTAGGAAGTAACCTTTTGCTTTAATTTTCTGGAAGAGATTGTAAAGGATTGGCATAATTTCTTCCTTAAATGTTTGGTAAAATTCACCAATGAATCCATCTAGGCCTGGTACTTTCTGATTTGGAAGATTATTAATTATTGATTAATTATTGATTAAATTTCTTTAATAGGCCTATCAAGATTATTTATTTCTTCTTGTGTGAGTTTTTGTAAATTGTGTCTTTCAGGGACTTGGTCCATTTCATCAAGATTATCAAATTTGTGGGCATAGACTCGTTCATACTATTCTTTTATCAAGATTTCAATGTCCATAGGATCTGTCCCGTCTTTCATTTCTGATATTCATCTGTTGATGGACACTTTGGCTGCTTCCATGTCCTGGCTATTGTAAATAGAGCTGCAATGAACATTTTGGTACATGACTCTTTTTGAATTATGGTTTTCTCAGGGTATATGCCCAACAGTGGGATTGCTAGGTCGTATGGTAGTTCTATTTTTAGTTTTCTAAGGAACCTCCATACTGTTCTCCATAGTGGCTGTATCAATTTACATTTCCACCAACAGGGCAAGAGAGTTCCCTCTCCTCCACACCCTCTCCAGCATTTCTTTTTCTTTTTCTTTTGGTACACGGGCCTCTAACTGTTGTGGCCTCTCCCGTTGAGGAGCACAGGCTCCAGCGGCAAAGGCTCAGCAGCCATGGCTCACGGGCCTAGCCGCTCCATGGCATGTGGGATCTCCCCGGACCGTGGCATGAATCAAGATTGCTTTGGCTATTCGGGGTCTTTTGTGTTTCCATACAAATTGTGAAATTTTTTGTTCTACTTCTGTGAAAAATGCCATTGGTAGTTTGATAGGGATTGCACTGAATCTGTAGATTGCTTTGGGTAGTATAGTCCTTTTCACAATGTTCATTCCTCCAATCCAAGAACATGGTATATCTCTTCATCTGTTTGTATCATCCTTAATTTTTTCATCAGTTTAATAGTTTTCTGCATACAGGTCTTTTGTCTCCTTAGGTAGGTTTATTTCTAGGTATTTATTCTCTTTGTTTTGATGTTTAATGGAATTGTTTCCTTTTTTCTCTTTCAGATTCTTCAACTTTAGTGTATAGGAATGCATGTGCATTGATTTTGTATCCTGCTACTTTACCAAATTCATTGATTAGCTCCAGTAGTTTTCTGCTGGAGTTTTTAGGTGTCGCTATGTATAGTATCATTTCATCTGCAAACAGTGACAGCTTTAGTTCTTCTTTTCTGATTTGGATTCCTTTTATTTCTTTTTCTTCTCTGATTGCTCTGGCTAAAACTTCAAAAACTATGTTGAATAATAGTGGTGAGAGTGTGCAACCTTGTCTTGTTCCTCATCTTAGTGGAAATGGTTTCAGTGTTTCACCACGGAGGACGATGTTGGCTGTGGGTTTGTCATATATGGCCTTCATTATGTTGAGGTAAGTTCCCTCTATGGCTACTTTCTGGAGGGTTTTTATCATAAATGGGTGTTGAATTTTGTTGAAAGCTTTTTCTGCATCTATTGAGATGATCATATGGTTTTTCTCCTTCAGTTTGTTAATATGGTTTATCACATTGTTTGATTTGTGTATATTGAAGAATCCTTGCATTCCTGGGATGAACCCCACTTGATCATGTTGTATGATGATTTTAATGTGCTGTTGGATTCGGTTTGCTAGTATTTTATTGAGGATTTTTGCATCTATGTTCATGAATGCTATTGGCCCGTAGTTTTCTTTTTTTGTAACATCCTTGTCTGGTTTTGGTATCAAGGTGATGGTGGTGTCGTAGAATGAGTTTGGGAGTATTCCTCACTCTGCTATATTTTCGAAGAGTTTGAGAAGGATAGGTGGTAGCTCTTCTCTAAATATTTGATAGAATTTGCCTGTGAAGCCATCTTGTCTTGGACTTTTGTTTGTTGGAAGATTTTTAATCACAGTCTCAATTTAAGTGCTTGTGATTGGGCCGTTTATATTTTCTATTTCTTCCTGCTTCAGTCTTGGAAGGTTGCGCTTTTCTAAGAATGTGTCCATTTCTACCAGGTTGTCCATTTTATTGGCATAGAGTTGCTTGTAGTAATCTCTCATGATCCTTTGTATTTCTGCAGTGTCTGTTGTCACTTCTCCTTTTTCATTTCTAATTCTATTGATTTGAGACTCCTCCCTTTTTTTCTTGATGATTCTGGCTAATGGTTTATCAATTTTGTTTATCTTGTCAAAGAACCAGCTTTTAGTTTTATTGATCTTTGCTATTGTTTCTTTCATTTCTTTTTCATTTATTTCTGATCTGATCTTTATGATTTCTTTCCTTCTGGTGACTTTGAGGGTTTTTTTGTCTTCATTGTCTAATTGCTTTATGTGTAAGGTTAGGTTGTTCATTTGAGATGTTTCTTGTTTCTTGAGGTAGGATTGTAATGCTCTAAACTTCCCTCTTAGAACTGCTTTTGCTGCATCCCATAGGTTTTGGGCCATCGTGTTTTCATTGTCATTTGATTCTAGGTATTTTTTGATATCCCCTTTGATTGATTCAGTGATCTCTTGGTTATTAAGTAGTTTATTGTTTAGCCTCCATGTGTTTGTGTTTTTTACAGATTTTTTTCCTGTAATTCATATCTAGTTTCATAGCATTGTGGTCAGAAAAGATATTTGATATGATTTCAATTTTCTTAAATTTACCAAGGCTTGATTTGTGACCCAAGATATGATCTATCCCGGAGAAAGTTCAATGAGCACTTGAGAAGAAAGTGGATTGTGTTGTTTTTGGATGGAATGCCCTATAAATAGCAGTTAAGTCCATCTTGTTTATCGTATCATTTAAAGCCTGTATTTTCTTATTTAATTTCATTTTGGATGCTCTGTCCATGGGTGAAAGTGCGGTATTAAAGTCCCCTACTATGATTGTGTTACTGTCGATTTCCCCTTTTATGGCTATTAGCATTTGCTTAACATATTGTGGTGCTTCTATATTAGGTCCATAAATATTTACGATTGTTTTATCTTCTTCTTGGATTGATCCCTTGATCGTTATGTAGTGTCCTTCTTTTTGTCTTGTAATAGTGTTTATTTTAAAGTCTATTTTGTCTGATATGAGAATTGCTACTCCAGCTTTCTTTTGGTTTCCATTTGCATGGAATATCTTTTTCCATCCCTTCACTTTCAGTCTGTATCTGTCCCTAGGTCTGAAGTGGGTGTCTTGTAGACAGCATATATACGGGTCTTGTTTTGGGATCCATTCAGCCTATGTCTAAGTCTCTTGATGGGAGCATTTGATCCATTTACATTTAAGGTAATTATTGATATGTATGTTCCTATTACCAATTTCTTAATTGTTTTGGGTTTGCTTGTTTCCTGCTTAGAGAAGTTCCTTTAGGATTTGTTGTAAAGCCGGTTTGGTGGTGCTGAACTCTCTTAGCTTTTGCTTGTCTGTAAAAGTTTAATTTCTCCATTGAATCTGAATGAGATCCTTGTTGGGTAGAGTAATCTTGGTTGTAGGTTTCTCCCTTTCATAACTTTTAATATGTCTTGCCACTCCCTTCTGACTTGCAGATTTTCTGCTGAAAGCTCAGCTGTTATCCTTATGGGGATTCCCTTGTATGTTATTTATTGTTTTCCCTTGCTGCTTTTAATATTTTTTCTTTGTATTTAATTTTTGAAAGTTTGATTAGTATGTGTCTTGGCATGTTTCTCCTTGGATGTATCCTGTATGGACTCTCTGTGCTTCCTGGACTTGATCATTTCCTTTCCCACATTAGGGTAGTTTTCAACTATAATCTCTTCAAATATTTTCTCACTCCCTGTCTTTCTCTCTTCTTCTTCTGGGACCTCTATAGTTAGAATGTTGGTGCATTTAGTGTTGACCCAGAGGTCTCTGAGACTATCCTCAATTCTTTTCATTATTTTTTCTTTATTATGCTCTGCAGTAGTTATTCCCACTATTTTATATTCCAGGTCACTTATCCGTTCTTCTGCCTCAGTTATTCTGCTATCAATTCCTTCTAGAGAATTTTAAATTTCATTTATTATGTTTTTCATCATTGTTTGTTTGTTCTTTAGTTCTTCTAGGTCCTTGTTAACGTTTCTTTTATATTCTCCATTGTATTTCCAAGATTTTGTATCATCTTTACTATCATTACTCTGAATTCTTTTTCAGGTAGACTGCCTATTTCCCCTTTATTTTTTGGGTCTGGTCAGTTTTTATCTTGCTCCCTCATCTGCTGCATGTTTCTCTGCCTTCTCATTTTGCTTAACTGACTCTTTTTCAGGTCTCCTTTTTGCAGGCTGCAGGTTCATAGTTTCCATTGTTTTTGGTGTCTGTCCCCAGTGGCTAAGGTTGGCTCAGTGGGTTGTGTAGGCTTCTTGGTGGAGGGGACTAGTGCCTGTGTTCTGGTGGATGAGGTTGGATCTTGTCTTTCTGGTGGGCAGGTCCATGTCTGGTAGTGTGTTTTGGGGTGTCTGTGACCTTATTGTGATTTTAGGCAGCGTCTCTGCTAATGGGTGGGGTTGTGTTCCTCTCTTGCTATTTGTTTAGCATAGGCTGTCCAGCACTATAGCTTGCTGGTCATTGAGTGGAGCTGGGTCTTAGCGTTGAGGTGGAGATCTCTGGGAGGGCATTCGCCATTTGATATTACATGGAGCTGGGAGGTCTCTGGTGGACCAATGTCCTGAACTCGGCTCTCCCACCTCAGAGCACAGACCTGAGACCCGTTCAGAACACCAAGGCCCTGTCAGCCACACCACTCAGAACAAAAGGGAGAAAGAAAGAAAGAAGAAAAGAGAGAGAGAAAGAAAAAGAAAGAAGAAAGAGAGAGAGAGAGAGAGAAAGAAAGAAAGAAAATTAATAAAATAAAAAATAATTATTGAAAATTAAAAAGTAATAAAAAGAGGGAAAAAAGAAAGAAGTGAGCAACCAAACCAAAAAACAAATCCACCAATAAACACAAGTGCTAAAAACTATACTAAAAAAAACC
>NW_020173113.1:1291248-1307201 GCF_003031525.2 Neophocaena asiaeorientalis asiaeorientalis | reverse complement strand
CGCCATTTGATATTACATGGAGCTGGGAGGTCTCTGGTGGACCAATGTCCTGAACTCGGCTCTCCCACCTCAGAGCACAGACCTGAGACCCGTTCAGAACACCAAGGCCCTGTCAGCCACACCACTCAGAACAAAAGGGAGAAAGAAAGAAAGAAGAAAAGAGAGAGAGAAAGAAAAAGAAAGAAGAAAGAGAGAGAGAGAGAGAGAAAGAAAGAAAGAAAATTAATAAAATAAAAAATAATTATTGAAAATTAAAAAGTAATAAAAAGAGGGAAAAAAGAAAGAAGTGAGCAACCAAACCAAAAAACAAATCCACCAATAAACACAAGTGCTAAAAACTATACTAAAAAAAACCCCCAAAAAACAGACAGACAGAACCCTATGACAAATGGCAAAAGTGAAGCTACACAGACAAAATCACCCAAAGAAACATTCACATACAGACCCAAAAAAGAGAAAAAGGAAAAAAATATATATGTCATTGCTCCCAAAGTCCACTACCTCAATTTGGGATGATTCATCGTGTATTCAGATATTCCATAGGCAGGGTACATCAAGTTGATTGTGGAGATTTAATCCGCTGCTCCTGAGGCTGCTGGGAGAAATTTCCCTTTCTCTTCTTTGTTCACACAGCTCCTGGGGTTCAGCTTTGGATTTGGACCCACCTCTGCATGTAGGTCGCCTGAGGGCATCTGTTCCCGCCCAGACATGACGGGGTTAAAGCAGCAGCTGATTCAGGGGCTCTGGCTCACTCAGGCCAGGGGCAGGGAGGGGTACAGATGTGGGGTGAGCCTATGGAGCAGAGGCCGGCGTGACGTTGCACCAGCCTGAGGCTCGCCGTGTGTTCTCCCGGGGAAGTTGTCCCTGGATCATGGGACCCTGGCAGTGCTGTGCTGCACAGGCTCCTGGCAGAGCAGGTGTGGATAGTGACCTGTGCTTGCACACAGGCTTCTTGGTGGCGGCAGCAGCAGCCTTAGCGTCTCATGCCCGTCTCTGGGGTCCGCGCTGATAGCCGTGGCTCACGCCCTTCTCTGGAGCTCATTTAGACAGTGCTCTGAATCCCCCCTCCTTGTGTACCCTGAAACAATGGTCTTCTCCCTCTTTGGCAGGTCCAGACATTTTCCAGGACTCCTTCCTGGCTGGCTGTGGTGCACTAGCCCCCTTCAGGCTGTATTCACACAGCCAACCCCAGTCCTCTCCCTGGGATCTGACCTCCGAAGCCCGAGTCTCAGCTCCCAGCCCCCGCCCATCCCGGCAGGTGAGCAGACAAGTCTCTTGGGCTGGTGAGTGCTGGTCAGCACCAATCCTTTTTGTGGGAATCTCTCTGCTTTGCCCTCTGCACCCCTGTTGCTGTGCTCTTCTCTGTGGCTCCGAAGCTTCCCCCCCTGCCACCACCCCTGTCTCCACCAGTAAAGGGCTTCCTAGTGTGTGGAAACTTTTCCTCCTTCACAGCTCCCTCCCACTGGTGCAGGTCCCGTCCCTATTCTTTTGTCTCTGTTTTTTCTTTTTTCTTTTGCCCTACCCAGGTATGTGGGGAGTTTCTTGCCTTTTGGGAAGTCTGAGGTCTTCTGCCAGCGTTCAATAGGTGTTCTATAGGAGTTGTTCCACATGTACATGTATTTCTGATGTATTTGTGGGGGGGAAGGTGATCTCCACGTCTTACTCTTCCGCCATCTTGAAGGTCTCTGCCTTACCTGCTAGTGTTGGAGGGTCTCCTGCAGAGGCGGATGGGCGGCTGTCTAATCTCATTTTAATGGAAGGGAAAGTTAGTCTCCCATCCCCTGCCCCCCAGATATGATTTCATTGTAGGATGAACGCTAATAAATAAGTCGTTTCTGGGTTTTCTTTTGTGATGAGAGAACATTAAAAAAATAAAACTATTGCTTAAAACATCTTTCTCTTGTGTGAGAAATAAAATAGAATCCAATGATGTGACTATGTTTGCAACGATTGTTTGTTAAGCCTGAGACTTTTTAGAAACAAGTATACAATTATTCATCTAATCTAAACTTTACATTTTTCTGTTTTCAGGTCAAACTCCCAAGTGTTTGAGGTCAGATTTTGATGGAACACCCAGATGTCCTCAGCTGTCACGGAGAATACTTACCATATTTGCTTGCATATTTCCACAATTATATTGACAGATATTAGTTATTAACAACGAAGAAAGAGGTGGATTAACGAGTTAACCTAGCAATCACTGTAGCCTGGGGCCAAAACCACCCTTGCCATGATCCAAAGTTTTCAGCTTTATTGTATTCTTTCAGAAATAAGCCATTGTTTCACATGTGGCTAGTAAAATAATAAAAATAAGAATAATAATAAGAAGAAAAAGAACTAACGCTTATTTAGCACCTGATACCCAACTACACAAACGCGTGTGCACACACACCATTCTGCCTCTTCTTTCTACCATAGTTGTCATCCCCTCCTCACATACCCATCCTCCTCTCTCCTGGTGAAAAACTGTCAAAGGGGCTTACTGAATCCTGCAGCAGTCTTTGAGATGCATTGGTTTGGTGTGAAATGCACTCACTGGTATGGAAATGTGGCTTTAACAAAGGGTTCTTCATATTGGACCAAATGTTTGCAGCATTATGTAGAGCACTGTTTGTACTTCAGAAAGAAGGATCAGCAAGGGAAGGAATGGGGCAAAATGATTTTCTTGGAGTTGTGGGGAAATTTTTCTTTGTTCATAATAGCCCTATGAATAGGACAAATGTGGAAATACTGCCAGAACTGAAAAACCCCAGCCTATAGTAACTGCCACTGTTAGGGAACTTCCAGAGGACTGGGAAGTACTGCTGTTTGCCCCCAGCAAAAATTAGGAGAAAAAACATTCCCTTACCTGTTGTTAATTGCCAAAACACATGTGTCAAACCTTCTTTGAGCAAGAGCTGTGTGGGAAATTTACACACAAGTGGAGAGAAAAAGGAGGCAATGACAGAGTTTTGCTTTCTATTGTCTTTTGAATTTTCTCAAGTATAGCAAATGCTGAACATCCCGGAGGAATAAACTCTTAAGGCTTGGGAAAGATGGATACTAACAAGACATACCTTTTTCATCTTTGCCAGGTTAAGGCGATCCAAATAGTTCCTTCTGTTTCAAATGACCATGGATGCCCAGAGTAGACAGACTCACAAGCAATGTGTAAGTTTGTGTCACCATGTCACTGTGTCTGGGTAAAGCATTTCTGTCAAGCCCTCAGCTCTGTTCCACGGCACCGTTGAATTAAGGTGCTGCTTTCAGCAATCAATTTAATGATCAGTGCAGCCAAACAGTGGTTTTGTATTTTTTAGCTGAATTGGTTGATTATGTTACTGAATTGATTAAATTAACTGGCCACTTTAATGCCAGAGGGAAAATGCTGCATACTCACCTAGAAGAAAATGTGGGGAAAAAATGATCATTTTCCCACAGTTGAGGAAAATCATCACTTTTTTATAATGAGAAATCTATACTGTTTGTGTTACTTCAAAATGATTACTGAGGGGTTTCCCTGGTGGCGCAGTGGTTGAGAGTATGCCTGCCGATGCAGGGGGACACGGGTTCGTGCCCTGGTCCGAGAAGATCCCACATGCCGCGGAGCAGCTGGGCCCATGAGCCATGGCCGCTGAGCCTGCGCGTCCGGAGCCTGTGCTCTGCAAAGGGAGAGGCCACAACAGTGAGAGGCCTGCATACCGCAAAAAAAAAAAAAAGATTACTGAACTTCTTTTAACTACCCACTTTTATGCTCAGCACCAGGCAAAGTATAGGTAGTATACAAAACTGGACAAACCATTATAGTTTCTGCCCTCCTGGAGCTTATAGCTTAGATGACATGAGAGAGATTTGAATAAATAATTAGACAAATAAATAAATATGTACAAATGACATGTGTGCTTTATACTTTAAAAAATGAAAAAAAGCTATGCAAAATAGCTTTGATTTTTCCTTTCTTTTTTCCTTCCTCCTTTCCTTTCTTCTTTTCCTCATTCCTTCCTACTTTCGCCCTCCCTCTCTTTCTTTTTTCTTGTTGCGTGATTGGAGAATGTGTAGGTTGAAGGAGGCTGGAATATGTAAATATGAGGTAAACCTAAGAGATGACATGAAAAGTTTCCTCAAGTTAAAAAAAAAATCATCGGAAGAAGAAAGAATAGCAGGGTATAAGAAAGGGAGTGGAGTAGGGAAGGAAAAACACCAAAGACCTTATGAATTCCACTTAAAATATACAATAATGGCAATTAATGGCTTAGGTTGGTAAGCTTAGGGAAATAAAACCAGAGGAAGGAAATCATCTAAGAAAGAATTTTCTTCACTTTTCTATAAGTGAAAAGTTTTGTTTTATCTTGTTTCTAAGATGTTCTCATGAAGTTTTTTTATTGGTAGAATTTTGGATGGAGTAATTAATTACTGGCTCAGAGGCATGAAATGTAATGCCCATGGTCACACATTGGGATAGAACTGGGTTGGGCCTCCAGGCCTCCTAATGCCTAAATTGGGGTTCTTTTCACTGTATCACACCAATTCTAAGTAAAGAAAGCTTTCTAGTGCAATGCCTCATTATTTTTAATGGACAACTTTGTTTACATATAATCAAATTGTCTACAGTTTGCCTGGAGGTGGGAAACATTTCCCACCTCTACTGGTTGCTTGTGATCACACTTCTGGCCTCTGTCCAGCCCTTACTCAGATTTACCTTGTGGGTGAGATTGGGAGAATTAACTGGGCAAGTGCAACTCTGTTCCTTTCTCCTTCTGGTATCTGCCTGCAGAGAGCTGTGAGTTTCCATGGGAGAGACCTGTGACGGCAGGTAATTCTCCTAAATGCCTTGATGCAGTATCAGGAAGCCTAGTCAGCCACCCACCCAAGCTTCATTCTCCAAACAACTTTATCAATAACAAAGCTGATTGATCTCATCTTTTGAGTCCTACAAGCTCAAATACTAGTAGAAGTCATCAGTAAATCTATCTGTGAATGGGCTTTTCTTTGTGAGAAGTTTTAAAATTACTAATTCAACCTCTTTATTTGTTTACCTCCATTCAAATTTTCTATTTCTTCTTGAATCAATGTTGGTAGTTTGCATCTTTATAGGAACTTTTCCATTTCATCTATGCTATCTAATTTGTTGGCACACAGTTGTTCATAGTATTTCCTTATAATTCTTTTTGATTTCTGTAAGGTTGGTAGTAACGTTCCCTCTTTCATACCACCTTTAGTAATTCGAATCTTCTCTCTTTTTATCTTGATCAATCTAGTTAAAGCCTTGTCCATTTTGTTGATCTTTTTAAAGAGCCAATGTTTAGTCTCATTGATTTTCTCTATTGGTTTTGTATTCTCTATTTCATGAAAGTCTACCCTGATCTTTATTATTTCCTCCCTTCTGCTTTCTTTGGGTTTAGTTCCCTCTTCTTTTTCCTATTCCTTAAGGTGAAAGGTTAGGCTATTTATCTGAGATCTTTCTTTTTAAAAATATAGATGTTTGGAGCTATACATTTCTCTCTAATCACTGCTTTAGCTGCATCCCATAAGTTTTGGTATATTGTATCTTTACTTTCAGTCATCTCAAAGTATTTTCTAATTTCCTTTGTGATTTATTCTTTGATCCATTAGTTATTTAGAAGTGTGTTATTTGATTTCCACATATTTGTGAGTTTCACAAATTTTTCCTGTTGTTGATTTCTAATTTCATTTCATTGTGATCAGAGAAATACGTTGTATGATTGCAATCCTTTAAAATTTATTGAGGCTTGTTATATGGCCCCACATATGGTCTATCCTGGAAAGTGTCCCCTGTGTACTTAAAAAGAATGTGTATTCACAATGTTCATTGCAGCACTATTTACAATAGCCAGGACATGGAAGCAACCTAAATGTCCATTGACAGATGAATGGATAAAGAAGATGTGGCAGATATCTATACAATGGAATATTACTCAGCCAGAAAAATGAATGAAATTGGGTTATTTGTAGTGAGTTGGATGGACCTAGAGACTGTCATACAGAGTGAAGTAAGTCAGAAAGAGAAAAACAAATACCATATGCTAACTCATATATATGGAATCTAGAACCCTAGTGGCAGGGCAGGAATAAAGATGCAGACTTGAGGACACGGGGAGAAGGAGAAGCTGGGACGAAGTGAGAGAGTAGCATTGACATGTATACACTACCAAATGTAAAATAGATAGCTAGTGGGAAGCTGCTGCATAGTACAGGGAGATTACCTTGGTGCTTTGTGACCACCTAGAGGGGTTGGGATAGGGAGGGTGGGAAGGAGGCTCAAGAGGGAGGGGATATGAGGATATATGTATACATATAGCTGATTCATTTTGTTGTATAGCAGAAACTAACACAACATATAAAGCAATTATACTCCAATAAAGATGTAAAAAAAATGTGTATTCTTCTATTGTTGCATGGAGTGATCTAAAAATGTCTGCTAGTTCTAGTTGGTGTTGTTCAAGTCTTCCATTTCCTTGTAGATCTTCTATTTGTTCTAGCCATTATTGAACATGGGTTATTGAAGTCTCCAACTATTATCATTGATGGCTTATATAGTTCTACTTTAACTCTATGAATATTTCCTTCCTAGCCCTCTATCCATCTGCTATACTTGAAAACCATATTTAAACCTTAATACCCCACCACAGTTCATCCACCTCTGCTCCTTTTGTCCAAACACACACCAGAGAGAGTTACAAAAATTTGGAGATGGATAGCAGTAAACATGGAGGGATCCCTGAGCTTGGGGTTATAAAGGATTAGTGTAGAACACTAGTGGCAGACTTAAAACATCAATTCCAGTTAAATATGACTAAAGTCTAAATTCAGTTAAACTAGGAAACTTCAAGGCTCAGTGCCCTAAGTTGTATAGTAAAAATCACAGATGAGTATGATTTCATAGTCAATTGATTTTTGACAAGTGTGCCAAGACAACTTAATGAGGTAAAGAATAGTCTTTTCAACAAATGGAGCTCAGACAACTAGACATCCACATGCAAAAATAATTGAAATTAAATCTCTACTTGACATCATATGCAAAAATTAATTCAAAAAGGATCATAGGGCTTCCCTGGTGGCGCAGTGGTTGAGAGTCTGCCTGCCAATGCAGGGGACACGGGTTCGTGCCCCGGTCCCGGAAGATCCCACATGCTGTGGAGCGGCTGGGCCCGTGAGCCACAACTACTGAGCCTGCGCGTCTGGAGCTTGTGCTCCGCAACAAGAGAGGCCACGACAGTGAGAGGCCCGCGCACCGCGATGAAGAGTGGCCCCCGCTTGCCGCAACTAGAGAAAGCCCACGCACAGAAAAGAAGACCCAACACAGCCAAAAATAAATAAATAAATGAATTTAAAAAAAAAAAAAAAAAAGGATCATAGTAAATGTAAGAGATAATAGTATAAAACTCTCAGAAGAAACCAAAGAGTAAATCCTCATGACTTTGGGTTAGACAACATCTTCTTAGATATCACACCAAAAACATAAGCAATGAAAGAAAAAATACATTAATTGGAATTCAAAAAAAAATTAAACTTCTGTGTTTCAACAGACACTATTAACTGAGAAGACAACTCACATAAAGGGAGAAAATACTTGTAAATGATATATCTGATAGGAACTTGTAAATAAAAAGCACTTGCAACTCAACAATAAAAAGACAATTAAATGAATTAAAACACGGGGAAAGAATATGAATAGACATTTCTCCAAAGAAGATGCTTGTAAATATTTATGTACCCAACATAGGAACACCTAAATATATAAAGCAAATATTAACATACATAAAAAAGGAAATTGACAGTGACAATAATAATAGGGGACTTTAATACTCCACTTACAGCAATGGATAGATCATATAGACAGAAAATCATTCAGGAAACATGGGCCTTAAATGACACATTAGATCAGAGAGACTTATAAAGACGTATACAGAACCTTCCATTCCAAAACAGCAGAATACACATTTTTTATCAAGGGCACATGGCACAATTTCCATGGTAGACCACATTATACCACAAAACAACTCAATAAATTTAAGAAGATTGAAATCATATCAAGTACCTTTTCTGACCACGACAGTATGAAACTAGAAATCAACTACAAGAAGAAAACTGGAAAAAACACAAGTACATGGAGACTAAACAACATACTACTTAACAATCAATAGGTCAAAAATAAATAAAAGGGGAAATTAAAAAATACCTTGAGACAAATGAAATTGGAAATGCAACATCCCAAAATCTATGGAATGCAGCAGATGAAGCAAAAACAGTTCTAAGAGGAAAGTATAGAGCAATACAGGCCTACCTCAAGAAACAAGAAAAATCTCAAATAAAAATCGAAGTTTAGACCTAAAAGAACTAGAAAAAGAAGAATGAACAAAGCCAAAATTAGTAAAAGGAAGGAAATAATAAAGGTCAGAGGGGAAATAAATGAAATAGAGACTAAAAAAATTGAAAAGATCAATAAAATTGAGAGCTGGTTCTTTGAAAAATAAACAAAATTGACAAAACTTTCATTAGACCCATCAGGAAAAAAAAGGGAGAACTCAAATAAATAGAATCAGAAATGAAAGAGAAGTTACAACTGATACCACAGAAATACAAAGGATCATAAAAAACTACTAAAAACAATTATAAGCCAAAAAATTGGAAAACCTAGAAGAAATGGATAAATTCCTAGAAATATACAATCTTTCAAGACTGAATCAGGAAGAAGTAGATTATCTGAATAGACCAATAACTGGTAATGAAATTGAATCAGTAATCAAAAAACTCCCAACAAACAAAAGTCCAAGGCCAGGCAGCTTCACAGATGAATTTTACCAAACACTTCTTAAAGAACAGTTAGTACCTATCCTTCTCAAATTACTCCAAAAAATTGAAGAGGAAAGAAAGCTTCCAAACTCATTCAAGGAGGCTAGTATTACCCTGTTACCAAAACCAGATGAAGACTCTACCAAAAAGGAAAATTACAGGCCAATATCCTTGATGAAATAGGTGCAAAAATCCTCAACAAAATATTAGCAAACTGAATTCAACATTATATTAAAAGGATCATGTACCATGATCAAGTGGGATTTATCCCAGGCATGCAAGGATGGTTCAACATCAGCAAATGAATTAATGCAATACACCACATTAACAAAATAAAGGATAAAAATCATGATCATCTCAATAGATGCAGAAAAAGCATTTGAAAAAATTCAACACTCATTTATGATAAAAACTCTCAACAACCTGGGAATAGAGGGACCATACCTCAACAGAATAAAGGCCATATGTGACATCCACAGCTAACATCATACTCAATGGTGAAAAGCTGAAAGCTTTTCCTCTAAGATCAGGAACAAGACAAGGATGCTCACTCTCATCACTCTTATTCAACACAGTATTGGAAGTTCTGGCCACAGCAATTAGAAAGGAAAAATAAATAAAAGGCATTCATATTAGAAAGGAAGAAGTAAAACTGTCACTATTTGCAGATGACATTATACTATATATACGAAACCCTAAAGACTCCACCAAAAAACTATTAGAACTAATAAATGAATTTAGTAAAATTGTAGGATACAAAATTAATATACATAAATATATTGCATTTCTATACACTAATAATGAGCTAGCAGAAAGAGAAATTAAGAAAACAATTCCATTTGCAATTGCAGCAAAGAGAATAAAATTCCTAGGTATAAATTTAACCAAGGAGGTGAAAGAGCAGTACTTAGAAAACTATAAGATGTATATGAAAGAAATTGAAGATGACACAAATAAATGGAAAGATATACTGTGCTCATGGGTTGGAAGAATTAATATTGCTAAAATGCCCATACTACCCAAAGCAATATAGAGATTCAAGGCAAACCCTTTCAAATATCAGTGGTATTTTTCACAGAAGTGGAATAAATAATCCTAAAATTTATATGTAACCACAAAAGATCCTGAATAACCAAAGAAACTGTGAGAAAGAAGGACAAAACTGAGGCATCATGCCCCCTAACTTCAAACTATACTACAAAGCTATAGTAATCAAAACAGTATGGGTATTGGCACAAAATATAGACATATAGATCAATGGAACAGAATAGAGAGCCCAGAAATAAACCCTTGCACATATGGTCAGTTAATCTACAGCAAAGGTGGCAAGATTATACAATGGAGAAAAAAACCATCTCTTCAATAAATGGTGTTGGGAAAATTGGACAGCTACATATAAAATAATATATCCAGACCACTGTCTTACACCATATACAAAAGTAAATTCAAAATGGATTAAGGACTTGAATGTAAGACCTGAAATCATAAAACTCCTAGAAGAAAGTATAGACAGCTCTGTTTTGCATCTGACTCCTCATGCAAGGGCAACAAAAGCAAAAATAAACAAGTGGGGGGGGGCTTCCCTGGTGGCGCAGTGGTTGGCAATCCACCTGCCAATACAGGGGACACAGGTTCGAGCCCTAGTCTGGGAAGATCCCACATACCATGGAGCAGCTAGGCCTGTGTGCCACAGCTACTGAGCCTGTGCTCTAGGGCCCACGAGCCACAACTACTGAGTCTGCATGCCACAACTACTGAAGCCTGCATTCCTAGAGCCCATGCTCCACAACAAGAGAAGCCACCACAATGAGAAGCCCATGCACCGCAACGAAGAGTAACCCCAGCTAGCTGCAACTAGAGATAGTCAGCCCACAGCAATGAAGAACCAACAGAGCCAAAAATAAATAAATAAATAAATTTATTTAAAAAAAAAACAAGTGGGACTACACCAGAGTAAAAGCTTTTGTACAGCAAAGGAAACCAGCAACAAAATAAAAAGGCAACCTACTGAATGGGAGAAGATATCTACAAATCATATATCCAATAAGGAGTTAATATCCAAAATCTACAAAGAACTCATACAACTTAATATAAAATAACAAACAATCTGATTTTTAAAAATGCACAGAGGACCTAAATTGACATTTCTCCAAAGAAGACATATGGATGGCCAACAAGCACATGAAAATATGCTAAACATCATTAATCATCAGGCAAATGCAAATCAAATCACACCTAACAAAAAGACATAAAGTAACAAGTGTTGGTGAGGTTGTGCATAAAAAAGAACCCTTGGGCTTCCTTGGTGACGCAGTGGTTGAGAGTCCACCTGCCGATGCAGGGGACATGGGTTCGTGCCCCAGTCCAGAAAGATCCCACATGCCGTGGAGCAGCTGGGCCCGTGAGCCATGGCCACTGAGCCTGCGCGTCCGGAGCCTGTGCTCCACAACGGGAGAGGCCACAGCAGTGAGAGGCCTGTGTACCACCCTGTGAACCAAAAAAAAAAAAAAAAAAAAAGAACCCTTGTACACTGCTGCTGGGAAAAACACTAATTCAAAAACATATATGTACCCCAATGTTCATAGAAGCATCATTAGCCAAGATATGGAAGTAACCTAAGTATCCATTGATAGATGAATGGATAATGAAAATGTGTTATATATATACAATGGAATATTAGTTATAAAATAATGAAATCTTGCCATTTGTGGTAACATGGATGGACCTAAAGGTATTATGCTAATGAAATGAGTCAGAGACAGAAAGAGAAATACCATGTGATTTCACTTACATGTCAAATCCAAAGAACAAAACAAAGGGACAAACAAAAGAAAACAAAAACACATTCATAGATACAGAGAAGAAACTGCTGGTTGCCAGAGAGGAGGCTGGGAGTATAGGTGAAATAAGTAAAGGAGATTAAGAAACACAAACTTCCAGTTGTAAAATAAATAAGTCATGGGGATGTGTAATATACAGAATAGGCTGTATAGTCAATAATATTCTAATAACTTTAAATGGTGACAGATAGTAACTAGACTTATTGTGGCAATCATCTCATAATGTATATAAATGTTGAATCACCATGTTCTATGGTGAACATAAAGTGATGCAGCCCCTTTGGGATATAGTTCTTTTGTTCCTCAAATAATTAAATATACAGTTACCATATGACCCAGAATTTTTACTCTGAGGTGTATTCTCAAGAGAACTGAATGCATATGTCCTTGCAAAGACTTGTACATGAACCACAATGTTCACTGCAGCACTATTTACAATAGCCAGGATATGGAAGCAACCTAAGTGTCCATCAACAGATGAATGGATAAAGAAGATGTGGCACATATATACAATGGAATATTACTTGGCCATAAAAAGAAATGAAATTGAGTTATTTGTAGTGAGGCGGATGGACCTAGAGTTTGTCATACAGAGTGAAGTCAGAAAGAGAAAAACAAATACTGTATGCTTACACATATATATGGAATCTTAAAAAAAAGAAAAAGGTTATGAAGAACCTAGGGGCAGGACAGGAATAAAGACACAGACCTACTAGAGAATGGACTTGAGGACACGGGGAGGGGGAAGGGTAAGCTGGGACAAAGTGAGAGAGTGGCATGGACATATATACACTACCAAATATAAAATAGATAGCTAGTGGGAAACAGCCGCATAGCACAGGGAGATCAGCTCGGTGCTTTGTGACGACCTAGAAGGGTGGGATAGGGAGGGTGGGAGGGAGATGAAAGAGGGAGGAGATGTGAGGATATATGTATATATATAGCTGATTCACTTTGTTATACAGCAGAAACTAACACACGATTGTAAAGCAATTATACTCCAATAAAGATGTTAAAAAAAAGACTTGTACATGAATGTTTATAGCAACATTGTTCATAAAGCCAAAAATAGAAAAAATCCTGAATATCCATCAACTGAAAATTGGATAAACAAAATGTGGCATATCCATACAATGTAATATTATTTAGCTGTAGAAAGGAATAAAGTACTGATATACACCACAACACAAATGAACCTTGAAAACATTATGCTAAGTGGAAGAAGTCAGACATAAAATGCCATGCATACTGCATAATTCCATACAATCATAAAAAGCACTGAATTGCATACATTAAAATGCTGATCTTTATGTGAATTATATCTCAATAAAACTATTATTTTTAGATATGAATAAGATAACTTCCCTACTTTTAAGAAAGTACCCTCAGGACAAACTCTTGTCACCTACCTGGGAGGAGATGCTTCTCCTGAATATCAGGGGAATGCCAGAACCCACTGAGCCAGCTGTGTGTCCATCAGGACTCCTGGCATATACACAGTAGACACTCAGAAATTCTTGTTGGAATAAATTGGTTTCTACCAAATTCTCTCAGCTTGTCTGTGGGAAACTCAGTCCCCTGCTGGATCACTCTGATCCTAGATACCTATCTTGTCTACCTGGATGATTACTACCTCAGAAAAAAATCTTTTTTCACTAACTGTCCTAGTGGATATGAGTCTGATTTGTTCTACCTCCAACCAAGCTCCATTTCTAACCATGCTGGGTAGATCTCTTTTCAGTTACCTGTCCAGTGAACTCAGATGGTTGGAGAGGAAATATGGTCTTATACAACAGCATGGACTCCAAGACCTCACAGTCTCCAGTTGAGATAAATAGAAAAACCTGGTCTCTCCTCTTTCTCCCCGTCCCCCTTTCCAACCTCACACTGCAGAAAGAGTGATCTTTTTAAAAAAAAGTAAATTGCATCCTGCCTCTTTGTTGCTCTATTGCTATCAGGAATTGAATGTTTAATGTCAAGTACCTTTCTAAGCCCTTTGTGTCTACTGACTCATTAAATCTTCCCAACAATAAATATTATTATTCTTATTTTATAGATGAGCAAGGTAAGGCACAGAAAGGTTAAGTTGCTTATCTAAGATGATACATCCACGAAGTCGTTGGCGTGAGAAGTTAATACAGACAGCGTGGCTCCAGAGCCCTTGACCTCAGCACCACACCATCCCCCTCTCAATGGCTATATATCCCACTAAGAGTAAAATCTTTACCATGGTTTTCAAGGCCTGAATGATGTGGCCCCTGCTTTCCTCATCTCTTAACACCAACCAGTATCTCAGATCACCACGCTCCACTCACATTAGTCTGCTGTTAATTCCTAGTATGTGCTAAGCTCTGTCCCACCTCAGCACCTTTGCACTTTCAGTTTTCTCTGTAATGCATCTACTCTCCTCTCCCTCCCTCATGTGTCTGGTTGTTTAAATATTACCATGTCAGGGATGTTCCCTGATCATCCTCTCTTGAGAAATATCCTCCTCTTCAGCTTTCCATCCTAAGACCATGCTCTTGCAACCTCATCATTTCCATCAGATCACTTTTCTCAGAGGATTTACCAAGTTGTGAACTGCCACTCCTGCTGCAGTGTGGGATATTTTTTTTTTTTAAAACAACTTCATTGGAGTAAAATTGCTTTACAGTGGTGTGTTACTTCCTGCTTTATAACAAATCTCAACTCCATTCTCTAGTAGATCTGCATCTTTATTCCCGTCTTGCCCCTAGGTTCTTCATGACCATTGATTTTGTTTTAGATTCCATATATATGTGTTAGCATACGGTGTTTGATTTTCTCTTTCTGACTTACTTCATTCTGTAGGACAGTATCTAGGTCCATCCACCTCACTACAAAAAACTCAGTTTTGTTCCTTTTTATGGCTGAGTAATAGTCCATTGCATATATGTGCCACATCTTCTTTATCCACTCATCCGATGATGGACACTTAGGCTGTTTCCATGTCCTGGCTATTATAAATAGAGCTGCAATGAACATTTTGGTAAATGCCTCTTTTTGAATTATGGTTTTCTCAGAGTATATGCTCAGTACTGGGATTGCTGGGTCGTATGGTAGTTCTATTTTTAGTTTTTCAAGGAACGTCCATACTGTTCTCCATAGTGGCTGTATCAATTTACATTCCCACCAACAGTGCAAAAGAGTTGCCTTTATCCACAAACTCTCCAGCATTTATTGTTTGTAGATTTTTTGATGATGGCCAATATGATCGGTGTGAGATGATATGGCACTGTAGTTTTGATTTGCATTTCTCTAATGATTAATGATGTTGAGTATTCTTTCATGTGTTTGTTGGCAATCTGTATATCTTCTTTGGAGAAATGTCTATTTAGGTCTTCTGCCCATTTTTGGATTGGGTTGTTTGTTTTTTTGATACTGAGCTGCATGAGCTGCTTATAAATTTTGGAAATTAATCCTTTGCCAGTTGCTTCGATTGCAAATATTTTCTCCCATTCTGAGGGTTGTCTTTTCATCTTGCTTACGGTTTCCTTTGCTGTGCAAAAGCTTTTAAGATTCATTAGGCCATATTTGGGTAGTTTTGGTTTTATTTCCATTTCTCTAGGAGGTGGGTCAAAAAGGATCTTGCTGTGATTTATGTCATAGAGTTTTCTGCCTATGTTTTCCTCTAAGAGTTTGATAGTTTCTGGCCTTACATTTAGGTCTTTAAACCCTTTTGAGTGTATTTTTGTGTATGGTGTAAGAGGGGGTGTTCTAATTTCATTCTTTTACATGTAGCTGTCTAGTTTTCCCAGCACCACTTATTGAAGAGGTGGGCATTTCTCCACTGTATATTCTTGCCTCTTTTATCAAAGATAAGGTGACCATATGTGCATGGGTTTATCTCTGGGCTTTCTATCCTGTTCCATTGATCTCTCTTTCTGTTTTTCTGCCAGTACCATACAGTCTTTATTACTGTAGCTTTGTAGTATAGTCTGAAGTCAGGGAGCTTGATTCCTCCAGCTCCGTTTTTCTTTCTCAAGATTGCTTTGGCTATTCGGGGCCTTTTGTGTTTGCATACAAATTGTGAATTTTTTTGTTCTAGTTCTGTGAAAAATGCCAGTGGTAGTTTGGTAGGGATTGCATTGAATCTGTAGATTGCTTTGGGTAGTAGAGTCATTTTCACAATGTTGATTCTTCCAATCCAAGAACATGGTATATCTCTCCGTCTCTTTGTATCATCTTTAATTTCTTTCATCAGTGTCTTATAATTTTCTGCATACAGGTCTTTTGTCTCCTTAGGTAGGTTTATTCCTAGATATTTTATTCTTTTTGTTGCAATGGTAAATGGGAGTGTTT
>NW_020173113.1:1259949-1291084 GCF_003031525.2 Neophocaena asiaeorientalis asiaeorientalis | reverse complement strand
TTTACTTCTTCTTTTCTGATTTGGATTCCTTTTAATTCCTTTTCTGCATTGATTGCTGTGGCTAAAACTTCCAAAGCTATATTGAATAATAGTGGTGAGAGTGGACAACCTTGTCTTGTTCCTGATCTTAGTGGAAATGTTTTCAGTTTTTCACCATTGAAGACGATGTTGGCTGTGGGTTTGTCATATATGGCCTTTATTATGTTGAGGAAAGTTCCCTCTATGCCTACTTTCTGCAGGGTTTTTATCATAAATCGGTGTTGAATTTTGTCAAAAGCTGTCTCTGCATCTTTTGAGATGATCATATGTTTTTTCTCCTTCAATTTGTTAATATGGTGTATCACATTGATTTGTGTATATTGAAGAATCCTTGCATTCCTGGGATAAACCCCACTTGATGATGGTGCATGATCCTTTAATGTGCTGCTGGATTCTGTTTGCTAGTATTTTGTTGAGGATTTTTGCATCTATTTTCATCAGTGATATTGGCCTGTAGTTTTCTTTCTTTGTGACATCTTTGCCTGGTAGTGTTATCAGGGTGATGGTGGCCTCGTAGAATGAGTTTGGGAGTGTTCCTCCCTCTCCTATATTTTGGAAGAGTTTGAGAAGGATAGGTGTTAACTCTTCTCTAAATGTTTGATAGAATTCGCCTGTGAAGCCATCTAGTCCTGGGCTTTTGTTTGTTGGAAGATTTTTAATCACAGTCTCAAGTTTGGTGCTTGTGATTGGGCTGTTCAAATTGTCCATTTCTTCCTGCTTCAGTCTCAGAAGGTTGTGCATTTCTAAGAATTTGTCCATTTCTTCCAAGTTTTCCATTTTATTGGCACATAGTTCCTTGTAGTAATCTCTCATGATCCTTTGTATTTCTGCAGAGTCGGTTGTTACGTCTCCTTTTACATTTCTAATTCTATTGATTTGAGTCTTCTCCCATTTTTTCTTGATGAGCCTGGCTAATGGTTTATTAAGTTTATTTGTCTTCTCCAAGAACCAGCTTTTAGTTTTATTCATCTCTGCTATCGTTTCCTTCATTAATTTTTCATTTATTTCTGATCTGATTTTTATGATTTCTTTCCTTCTGCTAACTTTGGGGATTTTTTGTTCTTCTTTCTCTAATTGCTTTAGGTGTAAGGTTAGGTAGTTTGTTTGAGATGTTTTTTGTTTCTTAAGGTAGGATTCTATTGCTATACACTACCCTCTTAGAACTGCTTTTGCTGTATCCCATAGGCTTTGGGTCGTCCTGTTTTCATTGTCATTTGTTTCTAAGTATTTTTTGATTTCCTCCTTGATTTCTTCAGTGATCTGTTGGTTTTTAAGTAGTGTATTTTTTAGCCTCCATATGTTTGTATTCTTTACAGATTTTTTCCTGTAATTGATATCTAGTCTCTTAGCATTGTGGTCAAAAAAGATACCTAATGAGATTTCACTTCTCTTAAACTTACCAAAGCTTCATTTGTTCCCCAAGATACGATCTATCCTGGAGAATGTTCCATGAGCACTTGAGAAGAATGTGTATTCTGTTGTTTTCGGATGGAATGTCCTATAAATAAATATCAATTAAGTCCATCTTGTTTAATGTATTATTTAAAGCTTGTTTTTCCTTATTTATTTTCATTTTGGATGATCTGTCCATTGGTGAAAGTGGTGTGTTAAAGTCCCCTACTATGATTGTGTTACTGTGGATTTCCCCTTTTATGGCTGTTAGTATTTGCCTTATGTATTGAGGTGCTCCTATGTTGGTTGCATAAATATTTACAATTGTTATATCTTCTTCTTGGATTGATCTCTTGATCGTTATGTAGTGTCCTTCTTTGTATCTTGTACTCGTCTTTGTTTTAAAGTCTATTTTGTCTGGTATGAGAATTGCTACTGCAGCTTTTTTCTGATTTCCATCTGCATGGAATCCCCTCACTTTCAGTCTGTATGTGTCCCTAGGTCTAAAGTGGGTCTCTTGCAGATAGCATATATATGGGTCTTGTTTTTATATCCATCCAGCCAGTATGTCTTTTGGTTGGAGCATTTAATCCACTTACATTTAAGGTAATTATCGATATGTATGTTTCTATTACCATTTTCTTAAATGTTTTGGGTTTGTTATTGTAGGTCTTTTCCTTCTCTTGTGTTTCCTGACTAGAGAAGTCCCTTTAACATTTGCTGTAAAGCCGGTTTGGTGGTACTGAATTCTCTTAGCTTTTGCTAGTCTGTAAAAGTTTTAATTTCTCCATCAAATCTGAATGAGATCCTTGCTGGGTAGAGTAATCTTGGTTGTAGGTTTTTCTCCTTCATAACGTTAAATATGTCCTGCCAGACCCTTCTGGCTTGCAGAGTTTCAGCTGAAAGATCAGCTGTTAACCTTATGGGGATTCCCTTGTGTATTATTTTTCCCTTACTACATTTAATATTTTTTCTTTGTATTTAATTTTTGATAGTTTGGTTAATATGTGTCTTGGCGTGTTTCTTGGATTTATCCTGTATGGGACTCTCTGCGCTTCCTGGACTTGATTGACTATTTCCTTTCCCATATTAGGGTAGTTTTCAACTATAATCTCTTCAAATATTTTCTCAGTCCCTTTCTTTTTCTCTTCTTCTTCTGGGACCCTATAATTCGAATGTTGGTGCATTTAATGTTGTGCCACAAGTCTCTGAGACTCTCCTCAATTCTTTTCATTCTTTTTTCTTTACTCTGCTCTGCAGTAGTTATTTCCACTATTTTATCTTCCAGGTCACTTATGCGTTCTTCTGCCTCAGTCATTCTGCTGCTGATGTCTTCTAGAGAACTTTAAAATTCATTTATTGTGTTTTTCATCACTGTTTGTTTGCTCTTTAGTTCTTCTAGGTCCTTGTTAAACGTTTCTTGTATTTTCTCCATTCTATTTCCAAGATTTTGGATCATCTTTACTATCATTATTCTGAATTCTTTTTCAGGTAGACTGCCTATTTCCTCTTCATTTGTTAGGTCTGGTGGAGTTTTGCCTTGCTCCTTCATCTGCTGTATGTTTCTCTGTCTTCTCATTTTGCTTAACTTACCATGTTTGGGGTCTCTTTTTCACAGGCTGCAGGTTCGTAGTTCCCATTGTTTTTGGTGTCTTTCAGTGGCTAAGGTTGGTTCAGTGGGTTGTGTAGGCTTCCTGGTGGAGGGGACTAGTGCCTGTGCTCTGTTGTATGAGGCTGGATCTTGGCTTTCTGGTGGGCTGGTCCACGTCTGGTGGTGTGTTTTGGGGTGTCTGCAGCCTTATTATAATTTTAGGCAGCCTCTCTGCTAATGGGTGGTGTTGTGTTCCTGTCTTGCTAGTTGTTTGGCATAGGGTGTCCAGCACTGTAGCTTGCTGGTTGTTGAGTGGAGCTGGGTCTTAGCGTTGAGATGGAGATCTGTGGGAGATTTTCGCCATTTGATATTACGTGGAGCTGGGAGGTCTCTTGTGGACCAGTGTCCTGAAGTTGGCTCTCCCACCTCAAAGGCACAGCCCTGATGCCTTGCTGGAGCCCCAAGAGCCTGTCATCCACACAGATCCAAGTAAAAGGGAGGAAAAAAGAAAGAAAGAAAGAGGAAGATAAAATAAAATAGAGTAAAATATAATAAAATAAAGTTATTAAAATAATAGGTTATTTACAAAAATTTTTATAAGTAGTAAAAAAAAAAGAAAGAAGAGTGCAACCAAACCAAAAAACAAATCCACCAGTAATAACAAGTGCTAAAAATTATACTAAAAAAGGAAAAAAAAAAAAAAAAGGACAGACAGAACCCTAGGAGAAATGGTAAAAGCAAAGCTATACAGACGAAATCACACACAGAAGCATACACATACACATTCAGAAAAAGAAAAAGGGAAAAAATATATATATCGTTGCTCCCAAAGTCCACCTCCTCAAGTTGGGATGATTCGTTGTCTCTTCAGGTATTACACTGATGCAGGGTACATCACGTTGATTGTGGAGATTTTATCTGCTGCTCCTGAGGCTGCTGGGAGAGATTTCCCTTTCTCTTCTTTGTTCGCACAGCTCCTGGGGTTCAGCTTTGGATTTGGACCCGCCTCTGCATGTAGGTCGCCTGAGGGTATCTGTTCTTCGCTCAGGCAGGACGGGGTTAAAGGAGCCGCTGATTCAGGGGCTCTGGCTCACTCAGGCCTGAGGGAGGGAGGGGTACAGAGCGCGGGGCGAGCCTGTGGCTGCAGAGGCCAGCATGATGTTGCACCAGCCTGAGGCTCGCCATGCGTTCTCCCTGGAAAGTTGTCCCTGGATCCCGGGACCCTGGCAGTGGCGGGCTGCACAGTTTCCCCGGAAGGGGGGTGTGGATAGTGACCTGTGCTCGCACACAGGCTTCTTGGTGGCGGCAGCAGCAGCCTTAGTGTCTCACACCCGTCTCTGGTGTCCGCGCTGATAGCCACGGCTCGCACCCGTCTCTGGAGCTCCTTTAAGCGGCGCTCTGAATCCCCTCTCCTCACGCACCAGGAAACAAAGAGGGAAGAAAAAGTCTCTTGCTTCTTTGGCAGGTCCAGACTTTTTTCCCGGACTCCCTCCCGGCTAGCCATGGTGCACTAACCCATTCAGTCTGTGTTCACGCCACCAACCCCAGTCCTCTCCCTGCGCTCCGACCAAAGCCCGAGCCTCAGCTCCCAGGCCCCGCCTGCCCCGGCGGGTGAGCAGACAAGCCTCTCGGACTGGTGAGTGCTGGTCGGCACCGATCCTCTGTGCGGGAATCTCTCTGCTCTGCCCTCCGCACCCCTGTGGCTGTGCTCTCCTCCGTGGCTCTGAAGCTTCTCCCCTCCACCACCCGCAGTCTCTGCCCGTGAAGGGACCTTCTAGTGTGTGGAAACCTTTCCTCCTTCACAGCTCCCTCCCAGAGGTGCAGGTCTTCTCCCTATTCTTTTGTCTCTGTTTTTTCTTTTTTCTTTTGCCCTACCCAGGTACGTGGGGAGAGTCTTGCCGTTTGGGAGGTCTGAGGTCTTCTGCCAGCATTCAGTAGGTGTTCTGTAGGAGTTGTTCCACATGTAGATGTATTTTGATGTATTTGTGGGGAGGAAGATGATCTACACGTCTTTCTCTTCCACCATCTTGAAGCTCCTCCTAAAACTGGACTGTGGCATCTTGAAGACAGGAACTATCTGGTTGGTTCACCTGTCACCTAGCTCTCTATCTGTCACAATGTCAGCACTTAATCAAAACTTGCTTAATGAAGATGAAGAGGACTTAATCCATACCTTTGTTATAGGACTTATCAACTTATATTGCCATTGTTTTGAATCCCTTAAAGTCAGACTCTATTTTGTTAATTTTTATGCTCTTTGCATCTGGTATATTATAGTATTCAATATGATTTAATATATATTAAATAAAGAGAATGAAAAAGGAGTGAGCCATTAAGGACTGCGATTTTTCGGGGAGGGCTTTACAGAGGAGGTATACATGAATGACTTACTTCTTTTGCCAAAAACATTTTTTCAAACATAAAAGACATGCATTTTTAAGGCTCCTTATGAAGCAAACATTTCTTGCTAAACAACATATCAATCATTCAAATGTAACTGAGAAAATCCCATATGGATACTTTTGTTGCAAAAAGCCATGGACTTAAGTTATAATGTGAACTTACAGAAAAAGATCATTTTGCCAAACATTTAAGTAGTGACAAGGTGTTAATGCCAGTTTCCAAAGTCTCAAAGTGGCAGACTAAATCTACACACACCTTCTGAACTGGACCAAGAGCCAACTGATTTAATTCTCAACAATTGTAGCTGCTGGGAATCAATTATTTTTCAATTCGAATGAGTGATCAAGAAGACAAAGATGAGTTAAATCAGTTGTTGTGTAGGCTGTTCATTTTACTCAAGGTTAATTAACCTATATTTCATCATTCTTATAACACAGTGCTTAAGATAAATATCTCTGAAGTCAGAGTGCTGGATTAGAAGCCCAGCTCTATCATTTACCTGTTGTGTGACTTCAGACAAATTATTCTCTGAGCTTTGTTTTCCTGGCTTGTAAAATGGGGCTAATGATAGTACCTGCCTCAGTGAATGTAAAGTGCTTCACACAGTGCCTGGCACACAGAAATTCTTCAGTAAGTGATGTATGTTAATAGTAACATTTTGGCTCATGTAGGGGAGGAAGCACTTAACTGGCTATCAAGAGATTTGAATTTTAGTATCAGTTCTGCCACTAATTAGTTGTAGGACTTTGGGCAAATCCTTTGGTCACTTTCTGTTCCAGCTTCCTCTTTAATAAAATGAGGGTGTTTACATGACTATTTGTTTCAGGTATCTAGTGCTGCATAATAAACTAAAACATAATGTCAACACAACAATAATTCATTATTCTTGTGATTCTGTGGGTCGACTGGCAGCAACTGGGAAGTCCTTTTGCTCTATGTAGTATAGTTATTGTTACTCAAGTACCTGCATTCATCTGGGGGTCTGGCTAAGTCAGTAACATGGAAAGTGGCCTTTCACCCTCTAGAGTCTCTCTCCTCGTGTCCTCTCCTCATTCCATAGTCTAACTCAAGTGTCTTTACAACAATGCTTCCAAGCTGGAGTGTTCCAAAAGGACAAGTACCAAGGGTTGTTCCAAAAGGACAAGTGAAGGGTTTATCGAGTCTCTGTGTCATCTTGCTCATTGATGTTCCATTCATCCAAGCCAGTCAGATGGCCAAGCCCGAGTCAGTTTTGGAGAGAACTACACAAGGGCATGAATACTGGGAGGTGTGTTTCATTGGAGGCCACCAGTGTAACAGTCTGCTCCACCATGATTCCAGATTTTCTTCAGAGTCAGCATATGCCAACTTACCCAGCATTTAGTATCTGAATTTCTTTCTATGCTTCTTTCCATTTTGTAATTTTGCTTCTCAACACACGATTGTTTCTATAATGTGGAAGCCATCATAGGTCGAATTCTCATGTATTAAAAAAAAAGCTGTAAACAAGTTTCCCACTTTCATTTTTATTGTTGCTGTAGTTTTCCCTATCTGTTGATGTGGTCCCTAATTTTCCTAGATCCAATATAATTTTTTTTTTTTTTTTTTGCGGTACGCGGGCCTCTCACTGTTGTGGCCTCTCCCGTTGCGGAGCACAGGCTCCGGACGCGCAGGCTCAGTGGCCATGGCTCAGGGGCCCAGCCGCTCCGCGGCACGTAGGATCCCCCCAGACCGGGGCACGAACCCGTGTCCCCTGCATCGGCAGGCAGACTCACAACCACTGCGCCACCAGGGAAGCCCCCAATATACTTTAAAATGTTAATTTTCAATCACTTAACTTCTACATATGATTCCCCACCCACAAAAATGCAAGCCCATTTTCTTTTTTTTAATTAATTTTTTTATTGGGGTATAGTTGATTTATAATGTTGTGTTAGTTTCTGCTATAAGCAAAGTGAATCAACCATACATATACCTATGTCCACTCTCTTCTAGACTCCATTCCCATATAGGTCATTACAGAGCACCGAATAGCATTCCCTGTATAAACAGCTTTTCTTAAGCCTCCTTTAGTCTACTCTCTTCCCCACCTCTGTTTTCCTTCTCTAGATCCCTGAGA
Organism: Neophocaena asiaeorientalis asiaeorientalis; assembly: GCF_003031525.2. NCBI lineage: Eukaryota > Metazoa > Chordata > Mammalia > Artiodactyla > Phocoenidae > Neophocaena > Neophocaena asiaeorientalis. Next base: position 1,283,561 of record NW_020173113.1, on the reverse strand, counting down.
GGCTCTTACATAGGTTTTTTTTTTTCATTTAAGAATGACTTTTTATTTTTATTTTATTTTTTTAACATCTTTATTGGAGTATAATTGTTTTACAATGGTGTGTTAGTTTCTGCTTTATAATAAAGTGAATCAGTTATACATATACATATGTTCCCATATCTCTTCCCTCTTGCGTCTCCCTCCCTCCCACCCCTCTAGGTGGACACAAAGCACCGAGCTGATCTCCCTGTGCTATGTGGCTGCTTCCCACTAGCTATCTATTTTACGTTTGGTAGTGTATATATGTCCATGCCACTCTCTCACTTTGTCACAGCTTACCCTTCCCCCTCCCCATATCCTCAAGTCCATTCTCTACATAGGTTTTACAGCTCTAGCTGCCCCTTACATCCTACTGGGAAGAAAACAGAGGCAGCTCTCTTCACCTAATCTTGAAGGGCTGCTCTTGTGTCCCATGTATCAGCAAATGCAGATCATATGCCTCCTGATACTAGAAGGAAAAGTTCCTAAGTTTCTATCCATCTGGATGCCTTCTAGAGGATGTGTACGTTCAGGAAAACCCCCATCTCCCCAGCTGCAGCCCCATGTGCACTAGTGTCATTGCACCCACTGTGTTCTTTGTCTTCTACCCGGATTTCAGAAGGGGAAGCAACAAACCACTGTTCATAAGAACAAGCTGTTTTACTCTCTTTTCAGGGACATACCCCATTGCTCATATAAGGACTTTATGCAGAGGTTGGGTTTTTTCATCTCAAAATGCCCCATTCTAGTCTCTGGGAGAGTCATTTCAGGTCGAAGTGGAAACCCAGCAACTATCTGGTTAATGGGATCAAATTTGGGCAACAGGAGGTCTGGCTGACTTACAGAGCTTAGCATTTAGCAACAATGAAGAGCTTGGAGTTAGGCATTCCATAAGGCCAAAAAAGGCTTGTTAAAAGGCATTTCAGGAAGCTAAACAGTCACTTCCCTGGGATTCTTCTCCTTAGAAATCAACAAAACAAAAATCCCACGGATCTTATCTGATAATTGCTATTAACTATGTCGTAATATTTTCCTAATATTATCTGATTTGTCATTCATAAAACACAGAATAGAGCTAGGGTGGTTCTTTCAAAAAAGCATCATGCCAGGAAGTTACTAATATCTCAAATTGTCACAGCTTCAAGGGAGCACACTGAGCACACTGATGAAATTTTTTGAAACTATGCATTTTATAAAACAATATGGATCCATTAGTGAAACATCAGCACTGAATACAAACCATCTGACATGTGTGCTCCTTTCTGAAGACAGATTAAAAATACATTCTTGTCATTAATTTGCTAACTTTTAATTTAATGTAAATATATCTAAGGCTAATGTGTGTTTTGAAAAGAATTCAATGACCAGTAAAAATCAAATGTTCCAAAAAGTCCCATGTCTATGTAAATGATCCAAGAATCATTTACATAAGTGTTGTTTATATGTGTATTTTAATAAAGCCATTTTTAAAAAACAATTTTAACAAGAGAGACACTAGAAAGAATAAGTTAAATACATCAAAATATAAAATATATTTTTCCTTGCATCTGTTTCTAACAGTACTGTATAATGGAAACATTTTTAGTTTAAAAAGACTAGGATTTTGCATATGCATAGAAAATATCTGGGAGAATCTACAGGAAAATATTAACAGTGTTTGACTCTGGGAAAAGAAACCAGGGGTGGCAGGGAGATTTACTTCACATTTTATATACTCACAATATCGTGGATTTTATAACATTGCCATGCATTACTGTATCATAGAAAATGAGTTGAAAAAAGACAAACTTAAGCTTTTTAAAAATTTTATTAACCTTATCCCCAGGTCAGAAGTAGAATTTAATAGGGATCTAACTTATAGAATTCACAGAATTTGAGTTGGAAAATTTTGAGATCATCTGTCCCATTACATCATCTATTTCTAAACCAGTGCTAAGTTTACTCAGTTTGCCTAGCACCAAATACAACTACATTCCAAAAGAGCTAAAGAATGTGGGCAGCCCTTGGAATTCACCTCAATGGAATTTGACCTACAGTTGAAGGTGTGTGGTGTAGGTTTCTGCTTTAGCCCTTAGTGTCATTAAGTGTCGAGATCATTCCTTGAAGGAATAGATAGGATGGTCAGAATAGGTGTTTGCTTACTAGGGTGAGCCTGAGGGCACCAGAAAGTTTCCCTCCCATCTTCCTCCTAATTTTCCAATACATTCCAGTACAGATTCAGACTTCTGAAGGAAGACACTGACATTTACTGAAATACACATGTCCCTGTGAGATGTAAACAATTAAACATAACCACAAAGAAGAATTGATTCTACTGATTCTTTCCTGAAAGTTGGGAAGAAAGCAGGTGGGGAAGGGAGAAGAAAAATCGGGGGTACCAGAGAGAGGAAAGAGATTACGGAAGAAAGCTTGGCCTGCTTCATTCTTCTGCCTACCCAATCATATTGCTGTGTAACAAGCTTTAGAAAATGGCTTTTAGTGATAACTCCAGACTTTCTAAAACTTAACAACACCAAAAATTCCCCAAGTTCTAAAATCCCAGCAGCTCATCTCCTCAGTGGTCTTACTGCTGTCTCATCACCTTTTGCTGGGGAGAGGACAGTTAATCAGTTTGCTGTATGCTTGTATGGAGACCCCGAGCCCAAGGCTTTGCTTGAAAACAATGTAGTGAATATTGAGTATCACGATCTAGTGGGAAAGGGAAACATTGAAAAACTGGAAGGAGAGCTATGAAGAAGTTTAGGATGCTATGGGAGAGCATGTGTGGGTACACACACACAGACTCTCCTCATTAACCACTATTCAGCATTCAGGACTCCAGGGACTGGGCCCCCAACTCCTGGTAACCTTCCTTAACTATCCATGGCATACTGACTGAATATACATCTCTCATTGTTTTTTCAGCAATGTATTGTAATTACTGTTTTTCTTACTTATTTTCTTCACTAAACGCTAAGAATCTCTGTGGGCAGTGACAGTGTTCTCCATCAAAACCTCTCCTAACACCGTGCCTGGCATATAGCAGGTGCACAATACATTTTGGTTGAAGGAAGGAAGGAAATGAAGCTACTTAACTGCATTTTAACACTAAAATGATAAACTTCTTTCTAAAAAGAACACAAATTTCTGAAGAATTATGAATGCATCCCTCTCCCAACAATGATTCTTATGAGCTCTCCATGGCTGTGGCTTGGGTGTGAGACTTACAAACAGCATTTGACAGCAGTCTCCTTCCCTGTCTTCCAGGAAAAGAAAATTCTAAGTGATGCTTATTTAAGAATTCTCAGGTTTTTGCATGGGTATTAAGATTTGGCATTTGTGGGGAGGAATGGTTAAGCAATGAGTTGAAAATAAGAGAAGAAAAGAATAAAAAGTAATGGAAAAGACCAGTCTGTCTGGGTGGGGAAAACCAGGGTGAGAGCTGAGAGAATTGGCAGAATCTCCAGGGAAATCTTGTGTTAGCTTGGCTATTCCCATTTCAAGTCTGCACATGCCTCTGGAACTCCCTGAAGCCTTTTGTGGGGAAAAACCCCACCTACAGTTTCTGGATGAAACGTTCCTCCAGACCTCCAGAAATGAGTCCCCTGGTCTTCCAATTACTCATTTCCTGGAGAAGTCATAGCTGGTCTATCCTGACCTTCAGAGCCTGAAGGAGTGCGGTTTCATCTTCCGAATTCAAGAAAAGTTTAGGGAAGTCAGTCAGAAAAGCCTCAAAAACCAATCTGTCTTCTGCTTTATTTATCAAAAACTTCATGAACATTTTGACTGGTTCTTTCTTTGGCATGTTCTGGGTGAATCAGCAGGAAAACAAAGTGACTTCACTGCCAAATTGAAATTCAAATCTGCAAAAGATGTTATTTCTAGTTTTGAAAAACTGTGCTCAGAACCTGAATCTAAAGTAATGATACATCCATTCTGGCCTTATGTAAAGTCATCCCTATAACCTGTAGCTTGGCATGATCTCTAGTTTTAGCAGTGCTGTTATTACCTATATTTATCTGCCGCAACAACTGCAGTCTTGTTTTCCACCTTGACATTGGTAACAGTAGCTTACCTTTCAAGGAAAATATATTTATATTACCCTTACCTGTGTATGATTACCTGGCAAGCAGAAAAGTGAGTCTTGTGAATTTGCCATCCATAATTTCCTCTTCCCTTATGCCAAGCTCTTGGAATTTTAACATGTTAATGGGCAAGATTTCCTTCAATTCAGTAATGTCTTTTTAAGCTGAGTGTGAGTATGGCCTATGGATTTGAGTTCTAGACTGCAGCAAGCAGAAAACTTGTTAATGATCCCTCTCTGAAATAACTTCCATCAATCCAAAGAAGCAGATAATCACCTTCCACGTATAAGGCAGCATGTTTTGCAGTGCTGTATTACAGGAATACCTTTGTGGGCTTGTGAGAAAACTTGGCCTAAGTACTTCAGCATCTGTAGGCAAGTGAGCTTGCAGTTCTCTCCAGTCTAGTCCTTCCATCAGAGAATGACACATGCACCATGATATTAATAAAGTCCATGAGTCATGAATGGGTCATCAACTGTGCTATATGTATAGTAGACCTACCAATTGCTTCAAAAGAAAGAGAGTTAAGAGGTATGTAATTTGTTATATATAACAGATATATATTTTTAAAATTTGGATTTATGCTTAAGGCACCACTAAAGCAGTGAACCAAGCAACTCATTTACCACCACAAGTAGAATGATCCATGGATTCTGGGAGGCTACATTGGGTGGACACTGAAACTTTCATTCCATTTATTCCCTGCCAAAACTCTTGGGATGATGAAATTTTTATTAACAGAATGTTCTCATTAAGAAGGAAAAAGGCAGCAATATCATCAAGACAACAATATATGTTTTTCCCAACTTTAGTCCCTCTCACAAGAAGATCAACTAGCAACTATCCATAGACAAGACACCATTGTGAAAATCCCAGAACCCAGGGGTGAGGTTGAAGCATCCCCTTAGACCACAGAGACTGAGAAAGACTGCATTAGAAGGGTAGGAAGAGCTGCTACATTCTGACCACCTTACCCCTCCCTCAGACCAGCACAGTGCCAACACCAAGAGGGCCCTCCTGGGCCTATGGTTTCTCTATTGAGTAAAAGAGAGCCCAAGATGGACGTCCAGGTCCATTAACATTGTGAAGTGCTTCCCAGGAGGCCCACTTGGGGAACTCTGCAGGGTTTGACCACTGATGATCAGATAGAAATGGAGAAGAGGAGCAGGGCTTATAGCAACCAATACTCAGATCTTGCCAGACCACATTCCTCCTCCCAGCTGTGTTCAAGCAGAGATCCCAGCCAGTAACTCTGCCCATCTGCAGAGCTGAGTTTGTGCTCCTTTATGGCTGGGGAGTACAGTGGTCTTTTCTGCCTGTTTCAGGCCACCAGCCAGCAAGCTATGCCAGCTGTGGAGCTCATTCTATGGCCCTACGCAGGCAGGAAACCAAATTTGAATCCCTATCTACTGCTGAATATAGCTCCCAATCCTGCTTGACCAGGAAGCATAAACAGAGAACCCAGGCAGGCTCACAGCCAATGCTACAGTCACATATGCAGCAGCACTCAAGCAGTGAGTCCATCTGTAGAGCCAAGTCAATGGCCCCATCTAGCCAGGGAGCTTGATGTACAGTTCTTCCTGATTTGGATCACCACCCAGTGGACTGTCGTGGCCATAGAGCCTACACTACAGACCCACACAGGCAGGGAGCAAATGTGAAGCCATGCCCAGCTGCTCGGTATAGCCTCCAGTCTCACCAAACCAGGAAGCCATACCAGAGAATCTGTGCAGCTGCAGAGCCCATCCTACAGCCATGCTTGGGCAGGAATGAAGCCAGCAGTCCTGCCCAACAGTGAAGTATAGCCTCTGGCCCTGCATAACCAGGGAGCCTTAACAGTGACTCTGGACAACCTTAGAACACAGCCTACAATACCACCCAGCCACAGAGCCCAGCCTACAGTCTTTCTCACAGCAGAGCCCATCCTATGGGCTTGATGGATTGCTGAATGCAGCCCAAAGCCTCACTCAGGCAGTGAGCTCAGCCAGTGATCTTGTCCAACAACAGAGCATAGCTTGTAGTCCCTCCCAACCAAAAACCTGGACAGTGACCCTGTCCAACCATGGAGCAAAGTCTCTAGCCCCACCCTACTGTAGGATACAACTGGAGGCCCCTCCTGACCAAAGAGCCCAGCAGTGACCTTGATCACCAGCAGAGCACAGTCAGTGACCTACCTGATCATGAAGCCCAGCCTACAGCCCAGCCCAACTTTGGGGCACAGCCTGCTTCCCCACCTAATTACAGAACACAGCTTCAGTCCCTATCCAACTAAAAAGTCCTGCCTGTAGCCCTGCCTAAACACAGAGTTCAGCCAGCAGCACCATATAGTCAGATGTCACAGCCTGAGATTCCTCCCCACAAGACACGATTGCAGAACAAAGCCAGTAGTCCTGCCCAGTCAAGGAGTCCAGCCATGGGAACCATCCTGTTAGGGAACACATCCAATGACCTTGCTCATCAAAAAGTGATTGCAGAGCCCAGCTAGTGGCCCTACCTAACCATAGAGCATAGCCAACTGCCCTGCCCAATCAAGGAGCTCAGTGGGCCTGCTGGAATGTGGAGCAGGCTCAACAAACTGCAGACCCCAACCAGCAGCATTACCCCTGACCTCAAAGCAAAAACAGTGGCCTTGCCCAAACAGAGACCCTGAAAGCAACAGCTACCTGCCCAAGGATGCTACCAGCTGACTCGTCCAGAAATCCAAGCTGAGATTATTTGGTGAAGGACCATCCATATGAAGTGAATCCGTAAACTCTGGAAGAGGAGACTGCTTATGCACATGTGTAGATAGTGATTCAAGGAATCTAGGATCATAAAATATCAAGTAAACATGTCAACACCAAAGGAAACTAATAAAGCTCCAATAACTAATTGTAAAGAAATGGAGATCTATGAACTATCTAACAAAGAATTCAGAATAACCCTCTTAAAAAAGCTCAGTGAACTACAAGAATACAAAGACAGCTTAAAAAAATTAGGAAAACAATCCATTAACAAAATGAGAAGTTCAACAAAGAAATAGAAACCATTAAAAAAAAGCCAGAAATCCAAGAGCTGAGGAATATAATGACTTAATTGAATAATTCAATAGACAACTCCAGCAGCAGAACCAACCAAGCAGAAGAATCCATGAACTAGAATGTAGTCATATGAAATTATCCAGTCAGAGGAGCAAAAAGAAAAAAGAATGGAAAAGAGTGAAGAAAGCCTACAAGACTTATGAATACATGCATATATATATGTGTATACACACACACACACACACACACACACACAGACACACACATTATAGGAATCCCAGAAGAAGAAAAGAGAAAGGGACAGAAACTCTATATAAAGAAATAATGGCTGGGGGTGGGGAGGTGGGGGGTGGCCAAGATGGTGTAGTAGGAAGACCCTGAGCTCACCTCCTCCCACAGGCACACCAAAATTACAACTGTTTACAGAGCAACTACCCATGAAAACAACCTGAAGGCTAGGAGAAAAGATCTACATCTTTTCCTTAATGAAGGAAAAGATCTTCTACATCTTTTCCTTAATGAAGGAATTCCTTAATGAAGGAATCACAACTAGATGGATAAGAGGGGCAAAAATGAAGTATAGCCAAGACCCATACTGCCAAGTAGGTGACCCACAAATGGGAGGAAAATTACAACCGCAGATGACCTCTGCAAGGAACGAGGGGTCTGAGCCCCACATCAGGCTCCTTAGCCTGAGGGTCCTGCACCAGGAAGATAAGCCTCCAGAACATTTGGCTCTGAAGGCCAATAGGGCTTACTTTCAGGAGACCCAGAGGGCTATGGGGAAAGGGCACACACAAAATCTCACATGCTTTGGGACCCAGGGCAGAAGCAGTAATTTGAAAGAAGCCTGGGTCAGACCCACTTGTTGATCTCAGAGAGCCTCTGGGAGAGGCAGGAGGCAATTGAAATTTACCCTGGGGACACAGATGCTGACAGCAGCCACTTTGGGGAGCTCATCCCACCAAAAGGCCACTGGTGCTGGTAAGCATCATTTTGGAATTCTCTCTCTAGCTTATTAGTGCCAGAACCTAGCCTGGCCTACCAGCCAGTCAACACTAGTCCTGGGATGCCCCAGGCCAGGTAGCCAGCTGGGCAGGGACATGGCCCCACCCACCAGGACCTCCCTGAACCCCTGGCTGCCCTGGGACTGGCTCCACCTACTAGAGGGCCCCAAAATTGGCCCCACCCACCAGTGGGCTGACACTACTCCTAGGATCGCCTCAGCTCAGGCCCCACCCACCTTCCAGCTGGCAACAACTCCAGGACCCCAGGGCCCTGAAGCCAGAGACCCTAGGACCTGGTTCCTCCCACTAATTGGCCAGCACTAATCCCAGGTATTCCTGGACCCTGGAACCACCTACCAACAGGCCAACACCAGATCTGGGACTCCTGGCTCCACAGCCAGAGACCCCAGGACATGGTGTCTTCCATCAGTAGGCTGGCACTAGCCACAGGACCAAGCCTCACCCACAGGTGGGTGGGCACCAGTCTCAGGATCCCCTGGGCCACAGCTCTACCCACCATTGAGCCAAAACCAGGACAGGGACTCCCCTGGCTGTGCAGTCAGCCACACCAGCACCCAGCCCCACCCACAAGTAGCCAGCAGTCTCCATACAAGGCAGGGCCTGAAAACCAACCATATTGGAGGCCAGCCCCACCCACAATTGTGCCCACAGTAGTCAGCCCACCATAACAGAACTAACCACACAGCCAACATAGAGGGCACTCCCAGAGCATATAGCTCTACTGACCAGAGGGGAGTGCACTTCTGGGTCCCATAGGACATTTCTTACAAAAGGCCACTTCTCCAAGACTGGGAAATATAACCAACTTACCAAATATGTAGGAATAAAAACAGAAAATTAGGCAAAATGAGGTGACAAAGAAATATGTTCCAAATGAAGGAACAAGATAAAAACCAAAAAAAGAACTAAATGAATTGGAGATGAGCAATCTACCCAGTAAAGAGTTTAAGGTAATAATCATAAAGATGCTCAAAGAACTCAGGAGAAGGAACTTCCCAGGTGGTCAAATGGTAAAAAATCTGCCTTCCAATGCAGGGGATGCAGGTTCGATCCCTGGTTGGGGAACTAAGATCCCACATGCTGCGGGACAACTAAGCCCGCATGCCACAACTACTGAGCTCATGCGACTCAATGAGAACCTGCATGTCACAAACTACAGAGCCCACGTGCCCTGGAGCCTGCCTGCCACAACTAGAGAGAGAAAAAAACCCACATGCCACAACTAGAGAGAAGCCCAAGTGCCGTGATGAAGAGAACACATGCCGCAATGAAAAATCCTGCATGCCTCAAAAAAAGAACTCAGAAGATTAGATGAACAGAGTGAGAAGTTAGAAGTTTTTAACAAAGAGTTAGAAAATATAGAGAAGAACCAAACAAAGCTGAAGAATACAATAACTGAAATAAAAAATACACTAGAGGAATCAATAGTAGATTAGATGAGACAGGAATGGATCAGCAGACTGGAAGACAGAGTAGTGGAAATCACTGAAGCTGAACAAATAAAAGAATTTTAAAAATGAGGACAGTATAAGAAAACCCTGGGGCAACATCAAGCATCCTAACATTTGCAATATAGGGGTCTAGAACGAGAAGGGAGAGAGAAAGGGACAAAGAACATTTTATAAGGTATAATAGCTGAAGACTTTCCTAACCTAGGAAAGGAAACAGATACTCAGGTCCAATTTGTACAGAGAGTCCCAAACAGGATCAACCCAAAGAGGACCACATCATGACACATTGTAATTAAATTGACAAAAATTAAAGATAGAGAGAATATTAAAAGGAACAAGGGAGGGGCTTCCCTGGTGGCGCAGTGGTTGAGAGTCCACCTGCCGATGCAGGGGACATGGGTTCGTGCCCCAGGTCTGGGAAGATCCCACATGCCGCAGAGTGGCTGGGCCTGTGAGCCATGGTCGCTGAGCCTGCACATCCGGAGCCTGTGCTCCACAACGGGAGAGGCCACAACAGTGAGAGGCCCATGTACTGCAAAAAAAAAGCAACAAGGGAAAAGCAACAAGTTATGTACAAAGGAAACCCATAAGGCTATGAGCTGATTTTCAGCAGAAATTCTGCAGACCAGAAGGAAGTGCAAGATATATTTAAAGTGATGAAAGGGAAAAACCTAAAATCAAGAATACTCTACCTGGTGAGGCTCTCATTCAGATTTGAAGGAGAGATCAAAGTTTAACAGACAAGCAAAAGCTAAAAGCATTCAGCACCATGAAACCAGCTTTGCAAGAAATGTTAGAGTTCTCTAAGCAGAAAAGAAAAGGCCGTGACTAGAAATATGAAAAGTATGGAAGGAAAAAACCACATCGGTAAAGTAAAATACAGAGTAAAGGTAGTAGCCCAACCACTTATAAAGCTACTAGGAAGGTTAAAAGACAAAAGTAGTAAAATCATTTATATCCACAGTAAATATTAAGGGATACTCACCACTTTTATTCAACATAGTATTGAAAGTTCTAGCTACAGCAATCAGATAAGAAAAAGAAATAAAATAAATCCAAAAAGGAGAGGAAGAAGTAAAAATGTCAGTTTGCAGATGACATGGTACTGTACATAGAAAATACTAAAGATGCAACCAAAAAGCTACTAAAATTTATCAATGAATTCAGTAAACTTGCAGAATACAAAATTAATATACAGAAATCTGTTTCATTTCTATACACTAACAATGAACTATCAGAAAGAAAATTAAGAAAACAATCCCATTCACAACTGCATCAAAAAGAATGGAATACCTGGGAATAAATCCAAGGAGGTTAAAAATCTGTACTCAGAAAACTGAAAGACACTGATGAAAGAAATTGAAGATGACACAACAGATGGAAAGATATACCATGCTCATGGACTGGAAGAATTAATGTTGTTAAAATGACCATGCTACCCAAGACAATTGAGAGATTCAGTGTAATCCCTATCAAATACCACTTGCATTTTTCACAGGACTAGAACAAATAATTGTAAAATCTGTGTGGAAATACGAAAGACTCTGAATAGTGAAAACGATCTTGAGAACAAAGAAGAAAACAGAAGATATCACATTCCCTGATTTCAAACTATACTACAAAGCTACAGTAATCAAAACAGTATGACACAGGCAAAAATACATAGATTAATGGAACTGAATAAAGAGCCCAGAAATGAACCCACACTTATACAGGGTTAATTAATCTATGACAAAGGAAGCAAGAATATACAATGGGGAAAGTACAGCCTCTTCAATAAGTAGGAAAACTGGACAGCTATATACAAGACAATCAAACTGGACTACTTTCTCACACCATGTACAAAACTAAACGCAAAATGGGTTAAAGACTTAAACATAAGACCTGAAACCATAGTACTTCTGGAAGAAAACATAGGAAATATGCTCTTTGACATAAATCTTAGCAATACTGCTTTGGATATGTCTCCTCAGGCAAAGGAAACAAAAGCAAAAATAGACAGATGGTTCTACATCAAACTAAAAAGCTTTTGCACGTTGAAGAAAACTATCAACAAGTTGCCTACTGGATGGTAAAAGATATTGCAAATGATATCTGACAAGGAGTTAATATCCAAAATATACAAGAACTCATACAACTCAACATCAAAAAATAAAGAGCTTGATTTAAAAATGGACAGAGGACCTTAATAGATATTTTTCCAAAGAAGACATATACATGGCCAACAAGCATATTAAAAGCTCAACATCAACACAAGAGGGAAGAGATATGGGGATATATGTATATGTATAACTGATTCATTTTGTTATAAAGCAGAGACTAACACACCATTGTAAAGCAATTTTACTCCAATAAAGATGTTAAAAAAATAAAATAAAATAAAATAAAAGCTCAACAAAACTAATCATCATGGAAATGCAAATCAAAATCACAATGAGATATCACCTCATGCCTGTCAGAATGGCAATTATCAAAAAAACAACAAATAGCAAATGTTGGCAAGGATGTGGAGAGAAGGGAACCCTTGTGCACTGTTGGTGGCAGCATAAATTGGTGCAGTCACTATGGAGAACAATATGGAGATTCCTCAAAAAATTAAAACTGGAGCTACCATATGATCCAGCAATTCTACTTCTGGGTATTTATCTGAGGAAAATGAAAACACTAATTCAGAAAGATATATGCACCCCTATGTTCATTGCAGCATTATTTACAATAGCCAAGATATGGAAGCATCCTAAGTGCTCACTGATAGGTGAATGGATAAAGAAGATGTAGTATATATATACAATGGAATATTAATCAGCCATAAAAGAGAATGAAATCTTGCCATTTTCAACAACATGGATGGACCCAAAGGGTATTATGCTAAGTGAAATAAGTCAGACAAAGACAAATACTGTATGACTTTTTTTATGTGTAGAATCTTAAAAACAAAACAAAGGAACAATCATAACCTAACAGAAACAGAGTAATAGATATAGAGAACAAACTGGTTGTTGCTAGAGAGGAGGGGGTTTGTGGGAAGAGAGAAATAACTGATGGAATTTAAGAGGTACAAAGTTTCAGTTACAAAATAAATGAGTTACAGGTATAAAATGTACCTTGTGAGAATATAGTCAATAATTATGTAGTATCTTTGTGTGGTGACAGATGACAACTGGGCTTATTATGGTGATCATTCTGAAATCTATAGAAATATTGAATCACAATGCTGTGTACCAGGAACTAACATAGTTTTGTAGGTAAATTATACTTCAAAGGCAAACAGAAACAAGCAAACAAATTCATAGAAAAAGAGATCAGATTTGTGGCTATCAGAGGCAGGAGTTGGGGGAGGGGGAATTAGATGAAGGTAGTCAAAAGGTACAAACTTACAGTTATAAGATAAATAAGTACTAGGGGCATAACATAAAACATAACAAAGAAGATTAACACTGCTGTATGTTATAAATGAAAGTTGTTTAAGAGAGTAAATCGTGAGTTCTCATCACAAAGAAAATTTTTTTTTCTATTTTTTGAAATGTTAGATCTATATGAGATGAAGGATGTTCACTAAACTTACTGTGGTAATCATTTAATGAAGTATATAAGTTGAATCATTGTGTCATACACCTTAAACTTATACAGTTCTATATGACAACATATATCTCAATAATACTGGGGGAAAAACCCTAAAGTAAATATGGCAGATAAAGTTGGGTTGTGGATACAAGATTTTATCTCTTCATTTTCTATTGCTTTCTGTATGTTTTTAACTTTTCACAATAAAACCAATTACCTACACTCTCTCAAACACACAAAAAGAAAAAGAAATAATGACTGAAAATTTTCCAAATACTGTGAGAGAAATGTATACTCAGATTCATGAGCCCCAAAATACCCCAAATAGGTAACACTTGAAAAGAAGCACATTATAATTAAATTTGAAAGTCAAAAACAAGAAGAGAATTTTGAAAGCAGCAAAAGAAAACCACCTCATCACATACAACAGAACCCGCATGAGATTATACAGCATAATTCTCCACTGAAATTTTGCAGGACAACAGAGAGTGGGGTGATGATATATTCAAAATACTGAAAGAAAGAAACTGTCTATTAAGAATACTATTATAACTGGCAAAGCCATCCTTTACCAATGAAGGAGAGATAAAGATATTCCTGAACAAACAAAAGCTGAGGGACTTCACTACCACTAGAACTGCCTTACAAAAAATGCCAAAGTGCATTCTTCGAGTAGAAATAAAAGGATGCTAATTAGCATCACAAACAAATAGGGATGTGTAAAACTCACTGGTAATGGCAAATATATAGTCAAAGTCAGATTCTCTAATATTATAATGGTGGTGTATAACTCACTTACAACTCTAGATTAAAAGTAAAAAACATAAATGTATTAAAAATACCCACAACTACAATAATTTGATATTGGATACATAAAATTGAAAAGATATAAATTATAACATCAATAACCTAAGTTGTAAGGAAGGGATAAGTAAAAGTATAAAGTTTATGTGTGCTCTAGAAGTTAAGTTGTTTTTAGCTTAAAATAAAATAATGGTTGGGGACTATACTACCCTATTCTCAACAATGGATAGATGATCCAGACATGTATATATTATATGTAAGCTTCATAGTAACCCAAAGAATAAATCTATAATAGGTACACAAAAGATTATGATAAAGGACTCATAGCATACCACTACAAAAAGTCATCAAACTGCAAAGGAAAACAGCAAAAAGATAAGCAAGGAAAAATGGATCTACAAAACAGTCAGAAAAAAAAATTTAATGGCAAGTAAGTTCTTACCTATCAATAATTAAATATAAATAGATTAAATTCTGCATTCAAAAGACATAGAATGGCTGAATAGATTAAAAAAAAAACAAGATCCAATGATGTGCTGCCTACAAGAGACTCACTTCAGCTTTAAGGACACACATAGAGTGAAGGGATGGAAAAGGATATTTCAAGCGAATAGTAACCATAAGAAACCAGGGGTAGCTATATTTATATCAGACAAGATATACTTTAAGTTGAAAGTGTTCAAAAGAGACAAAGAAGGTCATCACATAATGATAAAGGGGTCAATCTATGGAGAAGATATAACAATTGTAAATACTTATGCATTCAAATTGGAGCACCTAAACATACAAAGCAAATAATAACAGAATTAAAAGGAGAAATAAACAGCAATACAATAATAGTTTAGGACTTTAATACCTCACTGTTAACAATGGATCAGTTGTCTAGAGAAAATATCAATGAGTAAACAGTGGATTTGAACAACATTATAGACCAAACGACCTAACAGACATATACAGAACATTCCAACCAACAGCAGCATAATACATTCTTCTCAAGCACCCATGGAATATGTTCTAGGAGAGGTTATGTGTTAGGCCACAAAACAAGGCTCAACAAATTCAAGAAGATTGAAGTCATATTAAGTATCATGTCCAATCACATGATATGAAACCAGAAATCAATAAGAGGAGGAAAGCTGAAAATTTCACAAATACATGGAAATTAAAAAACACACTCCTGAACAACCAATGGATCAAAGAAGAAATCAAAATGGAAATAAAAAATATCTTGAGACAAACAAAAATGAAAACACAACATACCAAAACTTAAGGGAAGCAGCAAAAGCAGTTATAAGAAGGAAGTTTGTAGATATAAACATGCAAAAGAACAAAGAAAAATCTCAGATAAACAACCTGATTTTACATCCAAGGAATTAGAAAAAGAAGAACAAACTAAGCCCAAATTAGCAGAAGAAAAGATATAATAAAGAGGACAGCAGAAATAAATGAAATAGAGAATAAGAAAACAACAGAAAAGATGAACAAAACCAAGATCCGGTTCTTCAAAAAGTTAAGCCAAATTGACAAACCTTTAGCTAAACTAACCAAGAAAGAGAGAGACCCAAATAAGTAAAATTATAAATGAAGAGGAGACATTACAACTGATACCATAGAAATACAAAGGATCATAAGAGACTATTATGAAAAATTAAACACCAACAGATTGGATAATCTAGAAGAAATAGATACATTTGCAGAAACATGCAACCTACCAAGACTGAATCATGAAGAAATAGAAAATATGAACAGATCAATAATGACTAAGGGGTTTGCATCAGTAAAAAAAAATTATCAACAAAGGAAAGCCCATACCAAATTACTTCACTGGTTAAGGTTAACTCTACCAAATATAAGGATGAATTAATGCCAATTCTTCTCAAACTCTTCCAAAAAAAAAAAAAAAATGAAGAGGAGGGAAAACTCGCAAATACATTTACAAGGCCAGCATTACTCTGATAGCAAAGGCAGATAAGGACACTTCAAGAAAAAAAATCTACAGGCAATATTCCTGATGAATATAGATACAAAAAGGATCAACAAAATACTAGCAAACCAAATTCAACAGCACATTAATAAAATCATATATGATTATCAAGTGGTATTTATCACTGGGATGCAAGGAGGGTTCAAACTATGCAAATCAATAAATGTGATACATCACCTTATCAGAAGGATAGATAAAAATCACCTCAATAAATACAGAAAAAGTATTTGACAAAAGTCACCATCCATTCATGATAAAAACTCTCAAAAAATAGGTATAGAAGGCCATACCACTACACAATAAAGGCCATATTTGTAAAGCTCACAGGTAGCATCATACTCAACAGTGAAAGATTGAAAAGGTTTCCTTTAATAAAATGATCAAGACAAGGGTTCCCACTCTCATCACTCTCATTCAACATAGTAATTGAAGTCCTAGCCAGAGAAATAAGGCAAGAAAAAACAAAAGAAAAGGCATCCCAATTGGCAAGGAAGAAGTAAAATTGTCTGTTTGTAAATGACATGATCTTATATATGGAAAATCCTAAAGACTCCACCAAAAAACTGGAAACTAATCAATGAATTTGGTAAAGTTGCAGGATATAGAATCAATATACAAATATCAGGTGCATTTCTACTCACTAACAATGAATTAGCCAAAAAATAAAGTTAAAAATTCCCATTTACAATAACATCAAAAACAACAAAATACATACGAATAAATTTAACCAAGGAGGTGAAAAATCTGTCTACTGAAAAGTGTAAGAAATTGATGAAAGAAATTGAAGAAGACACAAATAAATGGAAAGATACCCCATGTTCATTGATCAGAAGAATTAATATTGTTAAAATGTCCATATTACACAAAGTGATCTATAGATTCAATGGAATCCCTGTCAAGATTCCAATGGCATTTTTTACAGATATAGGAAAAGGCAATGCTGAGAAGGAAGAATAAAGCTGGAGGCATCACACTTCCTGAATTCAAACTATATTACAAAGTTACAATAGTCAAAACAGTATAGTACTGATATATAAACAGACACAGAGCAATAGAACAGAATAGAGAGCCCAGAAGTAAACCTATATGTATACAGTCAACTAATATTTGACAAGAGAGCCAACAATACTCCATGGAGAAAAGGTAGTCTCTTCAATAAATGGTGTTGGGGAAACTGGACAGCCACATGTAAAGGAATGAAATTGGACCCCTATCTTTCACTACTTGGAGAAATTAACATGAAGTGGGTTAAATAAAAACTTACATATACAACCTGAAGCCACAAAACTCCTAGAAGAAAACATAGGGGAAAACTTGATATTGGTCTTGGCAATGATTTTATAGGCATGATACCTAAAGCACAAGCCACATAAGCAAAAATAAACAAGTGGGACTATATCAAACTAAAAGCTTCTGCACAACAAAAGAACACTCAACAAACTAAAAAGGTAATCTATGGAATGGGGGAAACTCTTTGCAAACCACATATCTAACAAAGGGATATTAACCCAAAATATATGAGGAACTCATACAACTCAATAGCAAAACAACAAACAAAAAAACAATTTTAAAAATAGGCAAAGGACCTGAGTTGACATTTTTCCAAAGAAGACATTCAAATGACCAACAGATACATGAAAAAGTGCTCAAAGTCACCAATCATTAAGGAAATGCAAATCAGAAACAAAATGAGATATCATCTCACACTTGTTAGAATGGCTATGACCAAAAAGGCAAGTGATAACAAGTGCTTGTGAGGATGTAGAGAAAAGGAAGCGTTTTGTACTGCTGGTGGCAATGTAAATTGGTACAGCCACTATGGAAAGTAGTAATTAAAAATAGAACCATCATATGATCCAGTAATTCTACTTCTGGGTATATATCCAAAGGAAATGAAATCACTATCTTGAAGTGATATCTGCATTCCATGTTCACTGCAGCATTATTTGTAATAACTAAGACATGGAAACAACTTAAGTGTCCATCAGTGTATAAATGGATAAAGAAAAATATATATATAATATTATATATATATACAGACACACAAAATGGAATATTCAGCCATAAAAAAAGAAAGAAATCCTGCCATTTGCAACAACATGGATGAAACTTGAGGGCATTATGATAAGTGAAATAAGTCAAAGAAAGACAAATACTGTATGGTCTCACATATGTGTGGAATCTAAAAGAGTTGAATTCATAGAAACAGAACAGATTGGTGGTTGCTAGGTGCAAGGATTTGGGGGGGTGGGAGAAACTGGTGAAGATGGTCAAATGGTCCAAAATTCTAGTTATAAGGTGACTGATTAAGTTCTGGAGATATAATGGAGAACATGACTATATTTAATAGTACTATATTGTATATTTGAAAGTTGCTAATAGAGTAGATTTTAAAAGTTCTCACTAGATAGAAAAATTGTAATTCTGTGAGGTGATGGATGTGTTAACTAATCTTATTGTGGTAATAATTTTGCAATATATACATATATAAAATCACTGCATTATACACCTTAAACTTATGTAATATGTTCAATTATATCTCAATAAAGCTGGGGGGAAAGTGGAAGAAACCCTAAATGACTAAAAGCTAATGTTTAATCAAATCTAAGGAGTTTGCCCCATTCTTCCATTTCTGGAGTAGATTGTTACAGTTTTATTTTTCTGTTTTGGGCAGTTCAGCAAGAGCTGATTGTGCAGCCACAACTTAGCAATGTGGCTCATGTGACTCATCCAAATTGGAGCACAATTAGCAAACTGTGTTCCCCAAAATGGCAGTTTCAATACTAAATTCTGGGGAGAAACCAGGAGACATGGAAGACAAATAGCACAGGGAAAATGGTAACTAAGTTTTACTAAAGTAAAGTACATTTGTCATGACTTTGAGTGAAAAGAGTCAAAGTCAGAATGATTTGGGAGTTTTTAAGTTACTATTATAATTCCCAACCTGAAGACCAGTCATAGTCTGTAGCATTTTTTGAATGGGAAAAAATATGTAGACTCCAAATATTAGACTCAGGAGAATAGTGTACTCGTCAGACTAAGCAAACCCTCCAACTTTAGTAATTCTAAATTTAGAACCAACCTTGAACAGTTGAAGGTCTGTGTCCACAGGGGCTGAAAAAGGAAACTTCTTGGTTTCTACTCCTTAGTGCCTATTAGAAAAACAACTCCTTGATTCCAGGGTCGCTGGGGACAATAAAGGGACAGATTTTTTTCCCTTTATATCTCAAAGTTGAGTCAGTTGTCAACCAGAGTTTGGCCACGATGTAGACTGCAGACCTGTGTTTCTCAAGTATGCAGCTATGACCTGTGGGGATATGAGGAGATGCAGGTAGTTTTAGAAAGTAGACCTATAGAGCTGCCAACATATAAAACAGATGTAGAGAAGAATTGATAAAACAAGGTCTTACAAATGCCTTGTTTTCTTGCTCTGGAGCCCTCTTTTGCCCTGTACTCTGATGTGGGGTAGAAAAGCATTTCTACCTGGCCTCACTCAGGAAGTGAAATTTGACCTGAGCCCTGAAGTGTGCAGGAGAAGAAAACAATGTTTCAGACAATGTTCAGATAGAGCTATGGGTAGGCCCTGTGTCAAAGACATTATGGCACATTCAAGGCACAGAAATAAGGTTAGTGTGGCTAAACCATAAGGAGTGAGGAGGAGAGTGGCTGAAAGAATAGATAAAGTGTCAGATCACCCTTGAAAGTCTTGTCATTTTCATTTGTATATCCTTACACTCAGAACAATGAGTAGCCAATGAAGTTATTTGGAGAGACACTGCATACTCCAATTCTCATTTTGTGATTACTCTGTATGGATTGTGCTGAATGGATTAGAGGTTGACAGACTGGGTTCAGGAGACCTTTCAAGGGACTATTCTAATAGAATATGCAAGAAATGATTATAGCTTAGAATAAGGTGGTAGAAGAGGAGATGGATGGAAGTAGATGGGTATAGAAGAGAAAATTGACAGGGCTTGTTGATGGATTGGTTATAAAGAGTAAGAGAGATGTAGGTGCCAAAGAAGATTCCAGGATTTCTATCATGTCCAATTTGGTGGAGCTACTGACTAAAGTAAGGAACACTAAAAGAGAGTCAGATATTGGAGAGAAAGCATAAGGTCAGACTTGGCCTGTTGAATTTGAGGTATCTTTGAAACTTGAAAGGGAAGTTGCTAAGTAGGACATTGTATACTCTGGTCTGAATCTCAGAGGAGAGGTTTCAGATGGGGTTATATCATTTTAATAATCAGCTGTGCTTGTGAATGAGTTTGCCTCACAGGAAGAGTTAGACAGAGACAAGACAAAGGGGCCTTAGACAAACTGAGTCTTGAGAGACTCTGTTAATGGGCCTATAGAGGAGGATACTCCTCCTACATAGAAGTAGGAGGAAAACCATAGGAACATGATGTCAGGAAGAGAGAGTTTCAAGAATTAGCTAAAATATGACAGTGTCAAAATTAATAAAAGTGCTTGAATGAGGAAATCTACAAGGTAGAAACTTTAAGAAAACTTGGCCTGATGGTGGAAATAAAAGTGTTATTATAGATAAGGAGAATGGTCAGTGGTGAGAATTCCAGGGTTGTAAAAGTTGCAGGTTCATCAGAATGAGTTGTCCTCAAATGGGATTTGTAGTTTTGGCTGCTGGTACGGTTTTGTCTAATTTTGGTAGCAAGAGATGTGAGTATTAGGACTGGGCTTGGGTAACTGTTTCAGGGGATGGCCTAGGGGATCACTAAGGAATGAGAGGTTAAGATTTCTTTTCACAGTGAGAATTGTCCTTTTCTTTGTCCTCAGCCCAAACAGTGGTTCCAACCGACTTGACAGGAGCTGACTTCTTGCTACATTGCTTCTGCCTCCATTTCTAAAATGATTCTTAATCTAATACAAATTTATAACAACAAATTAATGACCTGAAAACACGTGATTTGGTTAATTATAGATATATACGTTTATTCCAGTTGTTATGTCTCCTCTTTCATTTATGATTTTATATATTTAAGTCTTCTCTCTTTTTTCTTAGTCTGGCAAAAGGTTTGTCAATTTTGTTTATCTTCTAAAAAACAGCTCTTCGTTTTGTTAACCTTTTGAAATTGTTTCTCTGGTGTTTATTTCTGCTATTATCTTTGTTATTTCCCTTTTTTGGCTAACTTTGGGCTTAGTTATTTTTCTAGTTTTTTGAAGTATAAAGTTATTTATTTGAAATCCTTTTCTTCTTAACATAGGTGTTTATCACTGTAAAATTCCCTCTTAGAACTGCTTTTACTACATGCCATAAGTTTTGATACATTCTGCTTCCATGTTCATTTGTTTTAAGATATTTTTTTAATTTCCCTTTTGATTTCTTCTTTGATCTATTGGTTGTTAAGGAGTATGTTGTTTAATGTTCACATCTTTGTGAATTCTCCAGTTTTCCTCTTGTTAATGATTTCTAGTTTCATACCATTATGGTCAGAAAAGATACTTGGTATGATTTCAAGCCTCTTAAATTTGCTAAGACTTTGTTTTGTGGCAAAACATATGATCTCTCCTGGAGAATGTTCCATATGCTTTTGAGAAGAATGTGTATTCTACTGCTATGGGTTGAAAGGTTCTGTATATGTCTGTTAGGTCTTTAGCCTAAGTATAGTTCAGGTCCAGTGTTTTTGTATTGATTTTGTCTCTGGATGATCCATTCATTGTTGAAAGTGGGGTATTGAAGTCCCCTACTATTATTGCATCACTGTCCCTCTTCAGATATGTTAATATTCGCTTAATATATTTAGATGCTTCTCTGTTGGGTGCATATATATTTATAATTGTTACGTCTTCTTGGTGAATTGGTCACTTTATCATTATGTAATGACCTTCTTTGTCTCTTGTTACAGTTTTTGACAAAATCTCTTTTGTCTGATATAAATATAGCTACCCCTGCTTCCTTGTGGTTTCTGTTGGTTTGGAATATCTCTTTCCATCTCTTTAATTTCAGCATACGTGTGTCCTTAAAGCTGAAGTGATTATCTTGTAGGCAGTATATAGTTGGGTTCTGTTTTTTTCCCATTCAGTCACTCTGTCTTTTGTTTGGAAAATTTAATCCATTTGTATTTAAAGTAACTTATTGATAAGTAAGGATTTACTAATGTCATCTTATTCATTGTTTTCTGGTGGCTTTGTAGCTCCGGTATTCTCTTCTTCCTCTCTTAATGTCTGCCTTTGTGAATTGATAATTTTCTGTAGTGATGTGCTTTCTTTTTTTAAAATTATTTAGTTATTTATTTTATGGCTGTGTTGGGTCTTCATTTCTGTGTGAGGGCTTTCTCTAGTTGTGGCAAGCGGGGGCCACTCTTCATAGCAGTGTGGGAGCCTCTCAATATCGCGGCCTCTCTTGTTGTGGAGCACAGGCTCCAGACGCGCAGGCTCAGTAACTGTGGCTCATGGGCCCAGTTGCTCCGTGGCATGTAGGATCCTCCCAGACCAGGCTCGAACCCGTGTCCCCTGCGTTGGCAGGCAGATTCTCAACCACTGCGCCACCAGGGAAGCGCTGTAGTGATATGCTTTGATTCCCCTCTCTTTATCGTTTGTGTACCTACTGTAGGTTTTTTTCTTTTTGGTTCCCACAAGGCTTATATAAAACATCTAATAGGGCTTCCCTGGTGGCGCAGTGGTTGAGAGTCCGCCTGCCGATGAAGAGGACGCGGGTTCGTGCCCCAGTCTGGGAATATCCCACGTACCGTGGAATGGCTAGGCCCATAAGCCATGGCTGTTGAGCCTGCACGTCCGCAGCCTGTGCTCCACAAGGGGAGAGGCCACAAGAGTGAGAGGCCCACATACTGCAAAAAAAAATTTAAAAATCTAAGAAATATAAGTCTATTTTAAGCTGATAACAATTTAACGTGGATCACACACAAAAAATCTACCCTTTTACTGCCCTTCATTTTATGTTTTTGATATGACAGTTTACATCTTTTAATACTGTGTATCTATTAACAAATTACTGTAGAGGGCAGGTTGTTGCTGAATACTAATTTTTCTTTCTGCATCTTGCCAATTTGTTTATAAATTCTAATAAGTTATGTTTTCTATACAGACAATAATCTCAACTTTGACAAATAACAATTTTCTATTTCTTCTTTTTGAGTCCTGATAGCTTTAATTTCTTTCCTGACTATGCTCATTATGACAATTCTAAACATACAAGTGCTGATAGCAGAGGCCCTTGTCTTATACCTGCTCTTTAAAGATATGCTGTCAACATTGTTACATTAAGTATGAATTTTGTTCTAAAATTTTTCGATATCCTTTAGATAAATGGAGTTCCTTTATATTCTTTTTTTTCTTTACATCTTTATTGGAGTATAATTGCTTTACATTGGTGTGTTAGTTTCTGTTTTATAACAAAGTGAATCAGTTATACATATACATATGTTCCCATATCTCTTCCCTCTTGCGTCTCCCTCCCTCCCTCCCTCCAAATCCCACCCCTCTAGGTGGTCACAAAGCACCGAGCTGATCTCCCGGTGCTATGCGGCTGCTACCCACTAGCTATATATTTTACATTTGGTAGTGTATATATGTCCATGCCACTCTCTCACTTTGGCAAAGCTAACACTACCCCCTCCCCATATCCTCAAGTCCATTCTCTAGTAGGTCTCTGTCTTTATTCCTGTCTTACCCCTAGGTTCTTCATGACATTTTTTTTTCTT
>NW_020173113.1:1258016-1259814 GCF_003031525.2 Neophocaena asiaeorientalis asiaeorientalis | reverse complement strand
ACTTTACCAAATTCATTGATTAGCTCTAGTAGTTTTCTGGTAGCATCTTTAGGATTCTCTATGTATAGTATCATGTCATCTGCAAACAGTGACCACTTTACTTCTTTTCCAATTTGGATTCCTTTTATTTCCTTTTCTTCTCTGATTGCTGTGGCTAAAACTTCCAAAACTATGTTGAATAAGAGTGGTGAGAGTGGGCAACCTTGTCTTGTTCCTGATCTTAGTGGAAATGCTTTTAGTTTTTCACCATTCAGGACAACGTTGGCTGTGGGTTTGTCATATATGGCTTTTATTATGTTGAGGAAAGTTCCCTCTATGCCTACTTTCTGGAGGGTTTTTATCATAAATCGGTGTTGAATTTTGTCGAAAGCTTTCTCTGCATCTATTGAGATGATCATATGGTTTTTCTCCTTCAGTTTGTTAATATGGTGTATCACATTGATTGATTTGCGTATATTGAGGAATCTTTGCATTCCTAGGATAAACCCCAGTTAATCATGGTGCATGATCCTTTTAATGTGTTGTCGGCTTCAGTTTGCTAGTATTTTGTTGAGGATTTTTGCATCTATGTTCATCAGTGATATTGGCCTGTAGTTTTCTTCCTTTGTGACATCCTTGTCTGGTTTTGGTATCAGGCTGATGGTGCCCTCGTAGAATGTGTTTGGGAGTGTTCCTCCCCTGCTATATTTTGGAAGAGTTTGAGGAGGATAGGCATTAGCTCTGCTCTAAATGTCTGATAGAATTATGCTTTCTTTGTATTTAATTTTTGATAGTTTGATTAATATGTGTCTTGGCGTGTTTCTCCTTGGATTTACCCTGTATTGGACTCTTTGTGCTTCCTGGACTTGACTAACTATTTCCTTTCCCATATTTGGGAAATTTTCAACTATAATTTCTTCAAATATTTTCTCAGTCCCTTTCTTTTTCTCTTCTTCGCCTGGACCCCTATAATTCGAATGTTGGTGCATTTAATATTGTCCCAGAAGTCTCTGAGACTGTCCTCAGTTCTTTCCATCCTTTTTACTTTATTCTGCTCTGCAGTAATTATTGCCACTATTTTATCTTCCAGGTCACTTATCCGTTCTTCTGACTCAGTTATTCTGCTATTGATTCCTTCTAGAGTATTGTTAATTTCATTTATTGTGTTGTTCATTGTTGCTTGTTTCATCTTTATTTCTTCTAGGTCCTTACTAAATATTTCTTGCATTTTGTCTCTTCTATTTTCAAGATTTTATATCATCTTTACTATCATTATTCTGAATTCTTTTTCAGGTAGACTGCCTATTTCCTCTTCATTTGTTAGGTCTGGTGGGTTTTTATCTTGCTCCTTCATCTGCTGTGTGTTTTTCTGTCTTCTCATTTTGCTTATCTTACTGTATTTGGGGTCTCCTTTTTGCAGGCTGCAGGTTCATAGTTCCTGTTGTTTTTGGTGTCTGTCTCCAGTGGCTAACGTTGGTTCAGTTTGTTGTGTAGGCTTCCTGGTGGAGGGGACTAGTGTCTGTGTTCTGGTATATGGCGCTGGATCTTGTCTTTCTGGTGGGCAGGTCCATGTCTGGTGGTGTGTTTTAGGGTGTCTGTGGACTTATTATGATTTTAGGCAGCCTCTCTGCTAATGGCTGGGGTTGTGTTCCTGTCTTGCTAGTTGTTTGGCATAGGATATTCAGCACTGTAACTTGCTAGTCGTTGACTGAAGCTGGGTGTTGGTGTTGAGATGGAGATCTCTGGGAGATTTTCACCATTTTATGTTATGTGGAGGTGGGAGGTCTCTTGTGGACCAGTGTCCTGAAGTTGGCTCTCC
>NW_020173113.1:1224195-1257625 GCF_003031525.2 Neophocaena asiaeorientalis asiaeorientalis | reverse complement strand
GACAAGCCTCTCGGACTGGTGAGTGCTGGTCGGCACCGATCCTTTGTGCGGGAATGTCTCTGCTTTGCCCTCCGCAGCCCTGTTGCTGTACTCTCCTCTGTGGTTCTGAAGCTCCCCCCGTCATGTAGATGTATTTCTGGTGTATCTGTGGGGAGGAACGTGATCTCTGTGTCTTACTCTTCCGCCATCTTCCCCCTCTCCCCTTTATGTTCTTAGTTTAATAATTTTAAAATCAAGAATATTTTTAAATTTTATTAAGCATTTTTTGCATATATTCAGATGATTATAAAACTTTTTATTTAATCTTTTAATGTGAAAATTTCATTAGATTTTTTTTTAATCCAATCTTGCATTGCTGGGATAATACAATTTGGTCATGATGATTATCTTTATTACACATCACAGTGTTCTATTTGATAATGTTTTTTGGGATTTTGCATCTTTATTAATCAATGAGATAGCTCTATAATTCTCCTTTTTCATACTGCCAGAGTCAGGCTTTGATATAAAGTTTATGCTGGTCTCATAAAAAGAGTTGGGGAATTTCCCACTGTAATTGGTTATATAAGTACACTTGTTCTTTGTATGTTTATAGAAATAACCTGTAAAACTGTGTTGTGTTTGTGCTCTCTTTATGAGAGCAGTTTTTAAACTACTAATTTATGCATTTTATTTCTTCTTGAGTCAATTTTAGTTATTATATTTTCCTAGGAATTTGAATATTTACCTAAATTTTTAAATATATAGACAAAGTTATTTATAACAATATAACAATCTTTTAAATGTCTGTATCCCTTGTCATTCTTAATATCATTTTGTCTGTTTTTTTCTCCCTTGATCCATTTTCCCATAAATTTGTAGATACATTAGTCTTTTCAAAGAATGCACTATTGTTTTTATAAACCCTCTCTTAAGTTGAACACTTATCAGTTTAATTTTTTTTCTTCTTTTTTGGTTAAGCATTTAAGGCTATATATATTTCTCTCTAAATGCCACTTTAGCCAAGTTCGTTATTTAAATATACTTTTTAAAATTAAAATCCAAAAGAGTTCTTGGATAAGAATTGTAGGAAACCAAAATGTGAAAAGGGAAGAAGATGAAGAGACATAAGGAAAAAAAAGGTGAGAGCCAGTAGAGTAAAAGAAGGCCCTGTACTCCATGATTTCACGACTCTCCATGGACTTTAAGATCTACAGCAAAGCTGCTGAACTCGCAGTAATCTTAGTTGTGAGATGATTGAAAACAGGTGAAGAAGCCGACCAGTCTTTTTACTTTCCACCATGTGGAGAGCAGAGAGAAACATTTGGAAATAAGCCTCAGGAGCTATTGGAAAACTGGGCTTTCGAAAGGCTATGGAGTTTGTGCTCATGGAAAATTAATGACTGATTAGTGTAATAGAGAAACTATGCAGGTTTCAGTGTAATACTATGAGAGGTGGACTTATGTTAGATTGGCCTTTAAGTGCTTGTACAATATCCTTTGAAATTTCTTCCACTCCAAGATATTCACTTCTCACTAGCCAAACAGAGTAGAAGCTGGTAATAGATGGCACAGAGAGGGGTAAAGATAACATTTTTTCCCCTGTTTTCCTGGATATGAATCAAAGAAAAGATGTGTGAGTAGCAGCATCTTCAAAAAATTTTTTTTCCTGTTTTCACAAACTCTGGTATCTGCTCTGCTAATACGCAGGAAAAGGATGCACCCACAAGAAAATCTATTAGTGATAGAGTGTTTGAAAATAGAAATTATGCACTTTAACTTTTTATTTTATAAGTAGGAACTTTTTTGCAATTGTAGTTAGCTTAACAAATAGAGATATTTTCCTCGTGAGTAAATTTATCATGTAAGTTCACAGATATTTGAATGGTTAAAAAAAATACCCAATTTAATAGAATCACACAAAAAAAGAGAAAAATGGATACCACCTGGTGATCATAACCTAATACAGTCTAACACTTTACTAATATATTTGAACAAACATAGTTTCAATTAGCTATTACCTCACATCACCCCAAAAGTTAGTGGCTTAAAAGAACAATTATTTTATTATCTCATGATTTCTGTGCACCAGGAATTTAGGGAAAATCTACTTTGGGTATTTCTGGCTCTGGATCTCTCATGTGATTGCAGTCAGACAATAATTAAGCCTATAATAGCAGGGTGCTGAAACTAGGGACTGCTCAAGCATCTCTCATTCTTCATGGAGTCTCTTGGCCTTTCCATGTAGTCTCTCTACATGGTCTAGTCTGAGCTTCTTAGTAACTCAGACTGCTTGATGGTTGCTGAAAGCTTCAAGAGCAAATATTCCAGGTCATAAGGTAGAAGTTGAATTGCCTTTTATGACCTAGCCTTGAAAGTCCCATAACATTAATTCTGCCATACTCTGGGTCAAATCAATCACAATATCCCACCTATTTTCAAAGGGAGGGGACATAGACCCAATCTCTGAATGGGGTGAGAGTCAAAAAATTTGCAAACGTATTTTAAAATCACCACAAATATACAGAAAGTAGAGGAGGATATTTTACAGTCCTTGTTTAGAATGACTGAGTGTTGGTCAATCTTAAAATTGACCTTCCTTCACCCAGCTATTCAACCTACAAATACACACATTTTCAGTGTTTTAGATATTTGGAGTCTTGAATTTTTTCTTGCCATCACTTTCATTTTCCTTCAACATTAGGATCTACATTAGAAGAAAAGCAATCTTGGGCATGTACGCCACATGATAGAAGTCCTTAGGGGAAAAAAAGAAAGAAGCTACTGTTAATGACAACCCATCTTATACAACATATCAAGCTAAACTTCATACTTTTCTTTATCTCATTGAAACTGTCAGGCTATCTACTGCTCTATAACAAATTACTCTAAACCCTTAGTGTTGCAAAACAACAATTGGATTAGCCTGACAAATTTGGGGGTCAGGAATTCAGACAGGGCACAGTGGGGCTGATTCTTCTATGCTCCATAATAAGTAAGGTCGAGGGAGGACCTTCAATATGGTGGAGAAATAAGATGTGGAAGTCACCTTCCTCCACACAAATACATCAAAAATACTCCTACATGTGGAACAACTCCTACAGAACACCTACTGAATGAGTGCAGAAGACCTCAGACTTCCCAAAAGATGCCTGAGGGCAACCTATATGCAGAGGTGGGTCCAAAACCAAAGATGAACCCCAGGAGCTGTGCGAACAAAGAAGAGAAAAGGAAATTTCTCCATGCAGCCTGAGGAGCAGTGGATTAAATCCCCACAATCAACATGGTGTACCCTGCATCTGTGGGATACCTGAATAGACAACAAATCATCCCAAAATAGAGGTGGTGGACTTTAGGAGCAACTAGAGACTTGGGGTTTGCTGTCTGCAACTGATTTGTTTCTGATATTTATGTTTATCTTAGTTTAGTTTGTAGTGCTTGTTATCATTGGTGGATTTGTTTGTTGCTTTTGTTGCTCTTTTCTTTTTTTAAAATATTATTTTTTTACGTTAATAATATTTTTCTTCCTTTTCTTCCCCCTTTTCTTCTGAGCCATGTAGCTGACAGGGTCTTTGTCCTCGAGACTGGTGTCAGGCCTGAGCCTCTGGGGTGGGAGAGCCGAGTTCAGGACATTGGACAACAAGAGACCTCCTAGCACCATGTAATATCAATCAGCAAGAGCTCTCCCAGAGATCTCTGTCTCTGTGCTAAGACCCAGCTCCACCCAACGGCCAGTAAGATCCAGTGCTGGATGCCCCATGCCAAAACACTAGTAATACAGGAACACAACCCCACCCATTAGCAGAGAGGTTGCCTAAAATCATACTAAGTTGACAGACACTCCAAAACACACCATCCAACGTGGCACTGTCCAGCAGAGAGACAAGATCCAGCACACACACCAGAACACAGGCACTAGTCCCCTCCATCAGGAAACCTACACAAGCCACTGAACCAACATCACCAACTGAGGGCACACACCAAAAACAACGGGAACTACAAACTTGCAGCCTGCAAAAAGGAGACCCCAAATACAGTAAGTTAAACAAAATAAGCAGACAGAGAAATATTCATTAGATGAAGCAGCAAGGTAAAAACCCACCAGACCAAACAAATGAAGAGGAAATAGGCAGTCTACCTGAAAAAGAATTCAGAATAATGATAGTAAAGATGATCCAAAATCTTGGAAATAGAATGGAGAAAATGCAAGAAACGATTAACAAGGACCTAGAAGAACTAAAGAGCAAGCAAACAATGATGAACAACACAATAAATAGAAAAAATATTAAAAGCAGCAAGGGAAAAATGACAAATAACATACAATGGAACCTCCATAAGGTTAACAGCTGATCTTTCAGCAAAATTCTGCAAGCCAGAAGGGAGTGGCAGGACATATTTAAAGTGATGAAAGGGAAAAACATACAACCAAGATTACTCTACCCAGCAAGAATCTCATTCAGATTGGACAGAGAAATTAAAACGTTTACAGACAAGCAAAAGCTACGAGAATTCAGTTCCACAAAACCAGCTTTACAACAAATGCTAAAGGAAGTCCTCTAGGCAGGAAACACAAGAGAAGGAAAAGACCTGGAATAACAAACCCAAAACCATTGAGAAAATGTAATTTCAAATAAACAACCTAACCTTACACCTTACACCTAAAGAAAGAAGAACAAAAATACCCAAAGTTAGCAGAAGGAAAGAAATCATAAAGATCACATCAGAAATAAATGAAGGAAACAATAGCAAAGATCAATAAAATTGAAAGCTTGTTCTTTGAGAAGATAAACAAAATTGATAAACCATTAGCCAGATTCATCAAGAAAAAAAGGGAGAAGACTCAAATCAATAGAATTAGAAATGAAAAAGGAGAGCAACTGACACTGCAGAAATACAAAGGATCATGAGAGATTACTACAAGCAACTATATGTCAATAAAATGGACAACCTGGAAAAAATTGGCAAATTCTTAGAAATACACAACCTTCCGACACTGAACCAAGAAGAAATAGAAAATGTAAACAGATCAATCACAAGCACTGAAATTAAAAGTGTGAATAAATACCTTCCAATAAATAAAAGTCAAGGACCAGATGGTTTCACAGGAGAATTCCATCAAATATTTAGAGAAGAGCTAACACCTGTCCTTCTAACCTCTTCCAAAATATAGCAGAGGGAGGAACACTCCCAAACTCATTGTACAGGGCCATCATCACCCTGATACCAAAACTAGACAAAGATGTCACAAGGAAAGATAACTACAGGCCAATATCACTGATGAACATAGATGCAAAAATCCTCAACAAAATACCAGCAAACGGAATCCAACAGCACATTAAAAGGATCATACACCATGATCAAGTGGAGTTTATCCTAGGAATGCAAGGATTCTTCAATATACACAAACCAATCAATGTGATAAAACATATTAACAAAGTGAAGGAGAAAAACCATATGATCATCTCAGTAGATGCAGAAAAAGCTTTCAACAACATTCAACACCCATTTATGATAAAAACCGTCCAGAAAGTAGGCATAGAGGGAACTTATCTCAACATAATAAAGGCCATATATGACAACCCACAACCAACATCGTTCTCAATGGTGAAAAACTGAAATCATTTCCACTAAGATCAGGAAAAAGACAAGGTTGCCCACTCTCACCGTTATTATTCAACATAGTTTTGGAGGTTTTAGCCACAGCCATCAAGGAAGAAAAAGAAATAAAAGGAATCCAATTCAGAAAAGAAGAACTAAAGCTGTAACTGTTTGCATGAAATGATACTATACATAGAGATTCCTAAAAACTCCAGCAGAAAACTACTAGAGGTAATCAAAGAATCTGGTAAAGTATCAGGACACAAAATTAATGCACATGCATTCCTATACACTAATGATGAAAAATTTGAAAGAGAAATTAAGGAAACACTCCCATTTACCATTGCAACAAAAAGAATAAAATACCTAGGGATAAACCTACCTAAGGAGACAAAAGACCAGTATGCAGAAAAGTATAAGACACTGATGAAAGAAATTAAAGATGATACAAACAGATGGAGAGATATACCATGCTCTTGGATTGGAAGAATCAACATTGTGAAAATAACTATACTACCGAAGGCAGTCAACAGATTCAATGCCATACTTATCAAACTACCAATTGCATTTTTCACAGAACTAGAGCAAAAAAATTCACAATTTGTATGGAAACACAAAGGACCCCAAATAGAAAAAGCAACCTTGAGAAAGAAAAGCGGAGCTGGAGAAATCAGGCTCCCTGGTTTCAGACTGTACTACAAAGCTACAGTAATCAAGACAGTATGGTACTGGTGCAAAAACAAAAATATAGATCCATGGAACAGGATAGAAAGCCAGGGATAAACCCACGCACATATGGTCACCTTATCTTTGATAAAGGAAGCAAGAATATTAAAAAATCTACAAACAATAAATGGAGAGAGTGTGGAGAAAAGGGAACCCTCTTGCATTTTTGGTAAGATTGTAACTTGATACAGCCACTATGGAGAACAGTATGGAGGTTCCTTAAAAAACTAAGAATAGAACTACCTTACGACCCAGCAATCCCACTACTGGGCATACACCCTGATAAAACTATAATTCAAAAAGTGTCATGTGCCACACCCGTCTTTGCAGCACTATTTACAATATCCAGGACATGGAAGCAACCAAAGTGTCCATTGAGAGAAAAATGGATAAAGAAGATATGGCACATATATACAATGGAATATTATTCAGCCATAAAGAGGAATGAAATTGAGTTATTTGTAGTGAGGTGGATGGACCTAGAGTCTGTCATACACAGTATAGTAAGTCAGAAAGAGAAAAACAAATACTGTACTCTAACACATATATATGGAATGTTAAAAAAAATGTTTCTGATGAACCTAGGGGCAGGGCAGGAACAAAGACACAGATGTAGAGAGTGGACTTGAGGACATGGACATGGGGAGGGGGAAATGTAAGCTGGGCCGAAGTTAAGGAGTAGCATTGACATATATACACTACAAAATGTAAAATAGATACCTAGTGGGAAGTAGCTGTATCACATAGGGTGATCAGCTAGGTGCTTTGTGACCACCTAGAGGGGTGGGATAGGGAGGCTGGGAGGGAGATGCAAGAGGGAAGGGATATTGGGATATATGTATACATATAACTGATTCACTTTATTATACAGCAGAAACTAACACAACATTGTAAAGCAACTATAGTCCAATAAAGATGTTAAAAATTGAATCATAAGTGAAGTTTGGTAAAATAAGGAAAAATATTATAAACTTTTAGCAGTAAGGTAAAAGTGACAGGTAAACCTAGAAGATATATTTTTTAATTATCCTTTATTTTAAGAAGACAAAATATTTAGAGTGAATGAGTAATGTTTGAAATTGTGATAGAACTGATAGGGGGGGAAAAGCAATAATAAAGATATTTGATTCTATAAGCTCAAGTAGGATACTGTGCATGAAATGAATTTAGGAAACAGTGCCCAGGAAAGTAGCACAGGGAAACACTGATAGTTTCTTCTTATTACACAAAAATAGTAAAAAGTGAAACTGAGATGATGATGGAGAGATAACTAATTACAATGAAATCATTTATCTGGACTAAAGTTTATGGTATGCAACCAGCCTAAGTCCCTGTATTATGAATTTTAAGAATCCAAATGCTAGTATGTTCAAGCTTATACATAGTACAGATCATAAATGTATAGTGCTAATTTCTAACATAGAATATATTATTGCTTGCAATTCTAAATTCAGATGGATATATAATTCAACCCAGTTTTTTCCTACTCAAATATTATGTGTCAATGTATGTTATATAATCATCTGTAGACATTGTAAGATTTTCGGATTTTACTATAGCAACATTAATAAATGATGCTGGGGAAAAAATAACTAAGGTCTTAGCTAGAGTGGACTGGAAGGGTGGAGAAGGCTGTCATGGCCCTTCTGGGGTCATAACTCTGGGAACATGGCTCTAGCTGTTGGTTTGGTTCCTTGATTCTTTTCCACATGGTGTTTGCTGAAGCTGGAATGTCTAAGATGACTTCATCAGTTACCTGTCTGGTGCCTGTTCTTGGATAGCTGGAACAGCTGGATTTGTCTAGATCTCTCTCTCTCTCCCTCTCCATGCAGCCTCTCCCCATGGTTACCTTAGGCTTCCTTACAGCATAGCGATCTCAGGCTAGTCAGACTTTTTACACGATAGTTGGCGCCAGCCAGAGTGAGTGCTTGAAGAGACCAGGTGGAAGCAGCGAGGCTTCTTATGACCTAGCCTTGGAAGTCACCCAGTGTACTTTCCACCATATTCTATCAGCCAAAAGTGAGTTACAGAGCCAGTGCAGATTCCACGATGCAGAGGAAAGATTACACCTCTTCGTGGGAGAATAGCGGGTGCATATAGGGAAGGAATTGTTAGTGGCTATTGTGGAAAAAAGCTACTACATTCCCTTTTCATAAGTGAGGAAAATGAGACTCAGAAAAGTTAAATAAACTGTTTGTGATTATACAGTAAGTAAGAAAGTAAGTAAGGGGTAGGGAACACAAACCCATGTAGTATGACTTCAAGTTGAGAACTCCTCTCACTATATTGTGAAGCCTCTATGCAATCTATCAATTAGTGTTTCCCCATATTTGTTCCTTAGAAGCTCTGCTCCACAAAAAGCCATGGTTTGAAGTAATTTGGGAAACATTGCAAAACATATTTCTTTTTGGAAAATCAAAATGCACATTAATATGTAAAAGGCACTGAGATATCTCTTTAACTTTCCCAAACTTGTTTGACAAAGGAACCTCTTTTTATTTATTTATTTATTTTTTTTTTTTTTTGCGGTACACGGGCCTCTCACTGTTGTGGCCTCTCCCGTTGCGGAGCACAGGCTCCGGATGCGCAGGCTCAGTGGCCATGGCTCACGGGCCCACCCGCTCCGCGGCATGTGGGATCCTCCCGGACCGGGGCACGAACCCGTGTCCCCTGTATCGGCAGGCGGACTCTCAACCACTGCGCCACCAGGAAGCTCTTTTTAAATATAAGATCCATTAACATCAGTCCATGGAATATGCTTTCACAGATGCTGTATTTTTTTTTAACATCTTTATTAGAGTATAGTTGCTTTACAATGTTGTGTTAGTTTTTGCTGTATAACAAAGTAAATCAGCTATACATACACATATATCCCCATATCCCCTCCCTCCTGCACCTCTCTCCCACCCTCCCTATCCCACCCCTCTAAGTGGTCACAAAGCACCGAGCTGATCTCCCTGTGCTATGTGGCTGCTTCCCACTAGCTATCTATTTTACATTTGGTAGTGTATATATGTCTGTATTAAATAACAAAAGATGTGCTATTGTTGTTATGAAATGTAATATTACAGGAAGAATTTCATTTAATGAGTACCAGTGAACTGTCAAAATTACATAACAAGGCTATTTTCATGTTCTGATTAATCATCAGATTGAAATTGCTCTGCTCATGTATATGCAGTAAATCTTCATGAAAGAGAAATCTTATGTGACCAGAGACCTTAAGTCCTTGCCAATCTATCAGTGAAAAAAATGTTGAATTTCTGCCTGTCTAAAGAATTTGGGCGTTTATATTTTTAATGTCTATAGAATGTTCAATTTTATTAATAAAAGATTTTACATGTCAAATTTACTTTTATTATATTGAAGAGAATTTTCTCACCTGTATATATTTATATAAGTTAAATATATCTTGTCTACATTCAGATAATTTCAGTTAATCTCTTTGGCACTTTCTATACGTCAAGCCCCTGTGTGTATGTGTGTGTGTGTGTGTGTGTGTGTGTGTGTGTGTGTGTGTGTGTGTATACACACATATATAAACCAACACACCATCAGCCCTCAGAAAGTTAAACATTATTTGAAAGAGATAGACCTTGCATATCTCAAACAATAATACTGCCAAACAAGGCTGTACAATAAAATGAAAAATGGAAGGTATCCCAAGTCAAATGCCTCCAACAGTCAAAAGATTGATGTGAAAAGGAAAGAAATAGAAGAGCTAAGTAACTGAAGCAGTTTTCATGGGGAGAGGAGTGGGACTTGACTTTCATCGTGGTGGATGTCACAGAATTTTAATTGGCAGAGAGAAGAAACCAGCCCCTGGTAGACAAAGCATGATCAAAGGCAAGTGTAGTGAATCCCATTTCCCCCCATTGCCTATGATCTTTGCCCTTTCTTCATGTCTCAACCTGCTCCTGCTTGTTTGCCCCTTCATGGCTAATCAAAGCTCTGTCTGGCAGCTGTGCTCGTCCACCACCTGGTCTCAGTCACTCAGAGCCAGCTGAAGTACCTGATCCCCCATTAAATAAAGCTCCCCAACAACTGTGATCCTCTTTTAGAACCAGATAGAAGTTTGGCACCAGCAAATCAAAATAATGCCTGAGTGTACAACAGGCAACTAAATCTGATGGATCCATTATTGAGACTAAATTTAGAACTAGAGAAAAGTATGACTGACTATAGTTGATTGATTACACCATTGGGGACCATTGCAAGTGCTCTAAAAAGCTAGTCACTGGGCAAAAGTAGGGTTTTGTGAGGATTATTCTCACAATAGAGCTGTATAGAATTAACTGAAGAAAGGGGAGACTATAGACAGGGAGATCCATTGAGGAGGTGATTGAAGTTCACAAGTGAAGTGGTGAGAGCTGTTTTGATGTTAGGAGTAGACATAAAAAAGAGGAGATAAATCTGTTATATTTCAAAGAAAGATTTTCAGAACTTGGTGACAGATTGACCATAGGGGAAAACTTTGGTTTATTTCTAAAATGAGGGAATTAAAATAGATGCTTAATAAGTTTCCTTCAAACTATATAATATCTGTGAGTCTAGGATACCCACAGGGGAGAAAAAATTTAAAACTAATGTATTTTTGTCTTATAACTCAGGCTGCTATATATGATGAAATACCATAGACTGGGTGGCTTAAACAGCAGACATTTATTTTCTCACACTTCTGGAGGCTGGGAAGTCTAAGATAAATGTGCTGGCAGATTCAGTTCCTGTGAGAGCCCCTTCCTGGCTTGTTGATGGCTGCCTTCTTGCTGTATTCTTCCATGGTGGAGTGGGAGAGAACTAGCTCTCTAGTGGTCTTCTTATAAAGGCACTAATCTCATCATGAGGACTTCACCCTCATGACCTCATCTAAACATAATTACCTCTCAAGCGCTCCACCTCCTAATACCATCACATAGGGAGGGGGGTAGGAATTCAATATATGAATTGAGGGGGACACACAAATATTCAATCCTTAAGAGTTCCCATTCTGAATTTTCTGTTGTTGAATTCTACCATAGTCTTAAACAGGGGTCCCCAACCCCCAGGCCATGGACCGGTACCGGTCCGTGGCCTGTTAAGAACCGGGGGCCGCACATCAGGAGGTGAGCGGTGGGCAAGCGAGCGAAGTTTCATCTATATTTACCGCCACTCCTCATCGCACGCATTATTGCCTGAGCTCCGCCTCCTGTCAGGTCAGCGGCAGCATTAGATTCTCATAGGAGCCCGAACCCTACTGTGAACTGCGCATGCGAGGGATCTAGGTTGCGCGCTCCTTATGAGAATCTAATGCCTGATGATCTGAGGTGGAGCTGAGGCAGTGATGCTAGCGCTGGGGAGCGGCTGCAAATACAGATTATCATTAGCAGAGAGGTTTGACTGCACAGAGACCATAATAAATCAATTGCTTGCAGACTCATATCAAAGCCCTATCAGTGGGTGACAAGTGACAACAAGCTCAGGGCTCCCACTGATTCTGCATTATGGTGAGTTGTATAATTATTTCATTATGTTACAACGTAATAATAATAGAAATAAAGTGCACAATGAGTGTAATGCGCTTGAATCACCCCCAAACCATCCCGCCCGGCCCCCCAGTCTGTGGAAAAACTGTCTTCCACGAAACTGGTCCCTGGTGCCAGAAAGGTTGGGAACTGCTGGTCTTAACACTGGTGTTATTAAACTATGGTTATATTTGTGCATGCATTCGTGCAAATCATAATTATTTTTACTACGGAACTATACTCACATTGTGCAAGCATACATATTGCTCATAATAATTAACCATCTTCCTCCTTGATAACTTTGAGTAAGCCTTTCAACTTGTTTTCTGATTTATGTATATCAGGATTAGGTTTGATTGAATGCAACATAAAAGCCATATAACAGTGTCTTAAACACAATAAAAAGTTCTTTTCCACATGAAAGAACTGTGATGGTAAGCTGTCTAGAGCTGATATGGCAGGTCTACAGATGTCAGAGACTGAGGCTCCTTTACTCTCTCTGCTACTCCATGCTAGCATATGGTTTCCATTTTCAAGACTGTTTCATCATCCAATATGGATCTAGAGCTCCAACAATCTAGACATCAGAAAGGAAGAAAGGGGAAAGGGGGGAAAAGCACACTTCCCAGTTAAATCAGCACCCTGTAAGGAGCCTTCTACAGAGTACCATACAACAGTTCGACTTACATCTTATTGGCTGCCCTGATCTTTAAGAGACAGTAGTTTTAGCCAGGCACGTTGTTGCTTCCATTAATACAGGGTTCTTGTAATCAAGAAGGCAAAAATCGATATTATCTCTATCATAATATGCTTAGTAATTAACAATATAGTTTTCTGAGTATTGAGTTCTATATCACTCTGGACTGTTTTATAAAAGCAAAGAAATATGAACATATTGTCTGAATATTGTATTGGTATCAAAATAAGATACTCTGTATGTATGTAAAATGACATTTTCCTCACACTTTGTTTAATTTTCCCTCAACAACAGAGAGCTGCCCGTTTGTAAAGTTTACCTTTATGGCTCAATGACACCATTGAGCCACTGTCTACTAAACCTGTATTTTAACTTTTTTCAGGTGAAGGGATGGACTTTCTCCAATCCATCCCATACTCTATCTTGGTCTCTCTAGTTGCAAGTGGCCTTCTATGGTAAGGGGAATGGCTAAGGTTAGAAGTACAGGATACTGTTGCTAATATTCCCTGTGGAATAAAAACAATGAAGTTAGCAAAATTCCTGAAATCAACTCTTCTGCAGTGAAATCTGGTAGTTAGGTTTGCTCTGAATACATTTCCTCTGTTTTTACTTGGAAACACCACCTCCCATCAATATAGGTGACACAAGTGTGTTTGACCCTCTGTCTTACTTTGGGCTTCTCCAAATGCAGACTATAAAACAAGGACGTGGGTACAGGTGGTTAATTTGGGAGGTGATCCCAGAAGCACAGGCGAGAGAGTGAGGGAAGTGAAAGAGGAAGAGAGGAAAGTCAATAAAGGGTGTGCTAATGGGCAGTTTGCTCAATTTCACTGTGACCTTCAGAGGAAATGTGTGGAACATGCCTTACAATTGTTCCGTCAAGGGTGAGGGAAGCTGAAGTATTTATACATTAACTCCCATCCCTCACTACTTGGGGGTTGCTCCAGGTGCTGTGATACATCTAGCACTTCTGGGTTGCCCTACAGGAAGGCTGAATAAACCCTCAGGCAAAAAAAAAATGCGGACAGGTTCAGGAACTTGAGGTTGAAAAGCTGTCAGCATACTGGAAACTCTTCTGCAGCTACCAATGAACTAGAGGTGGATGAGGCAAAAGTTATCAACAGGGTCTGCTACTTGCTCCTGAGACTCCATGTTCAGGGTGGTCACAGGTTTCATGCCTACTCAATCACAGTGCCATCTTCTGTGGCCACAGTGATTGGGTCAAGTATGGGCATGTAAGTGATCAAGCATTTGCTAGTTCACAAACACAAAACCAATGTCTTTCCTTCCTAAAAAAATACCCATTTGCTAAAAAGCCACCCATTTGCCCAGAAGTGGCTTTTTTTCTCACAGGTCAGTAGGGGCTCCTCCTTACTGTACCTTCCCTTCTGTATTAGTTATCTATTCCTGAGTAACAAATTACTACAAACTTAGCAGCTTAAAATAGCATACAGTTTATGTGGGTCAGGAGTCTGAGTATGGCTTAGCTGGGTCCTCTACCAGGCTGCAATCAAGGCACTGGCCAGAGCTCAATTCTTATCTGGAGGCTCAACTGGGGATGGATCTGCTTCCAAGCTCACTCAGGTTGTTGGCAGAATTCGTTCCCTTTTGGTTGTAGAATTGAAGGCTTCAGTTCTTGCTGGCTGTCAGCTGGAGGCTGCCTTTAGCTCTTAGAGGCTTCCCACAGTTCCTTGCCATGTGACCCTCTCCGTAGGCCCCCTTAACAAGATGGCAGCTTGCTTTTCCAAAGTCAGCAATGGAGAAAGAGCATGAATCCGCTAGCCAGATGGAATTTTATAATATAATCACAGAAGTTACTTCCCATCACCTTTGCCATATTCTACCAGTTAGAGGCAAGTCACAGTTCTTGCCTACATTCAAGGGGAAGGGAATTATAGAAAGGTGTGAATTCTGGGAGGTGAGGATCATAGGGGCCACCTTAAAGTCTGACACCCCTTCTGAGGTACTCAATTCTACCATGATAAGAAAGGTCACTCTCAGGGATTCCAAGGCCATCACTCCTTCTGAGGCAGGTTTCTTGCTTCTGCCTATACTGTGATGATTTGATAAGTTCTCTTTCTAAAAAAGAGAAAAATCTCACATATTTAATCTCTCATAGAGCTCTCTCTCTCTCTCTCTCTCTGTGTCTCTCTCTCTCTCTCTCTGTGGTAGAGCCTATGACAGATTTCAATGTACTTCAATTGTTTTGGACACCATGTTTCTCTTAGTGAGTCCCAACAACGAATTAGCCTTCTTAGCAATCATGTTACACTGCTGATTTAAATAATATTAAAACAAACTAATTCATCTAGATCTTCTTGCGTTATGAACTGCTGTTCTGTCCTATCTGTTCATTTTTGCACTTTTCAGATCTCAGTGAATTACTTTATGCTTATCCCTATTAAATTTCATTCTGTTAATTTTTTGGACCATATTTTTTTTTACATCTTTTTTGGAGTACAATTGCTTTACAATGGTGTGTTAGTTTCTGCTGTATAACAAAGTGAATCAGCTATACATATACATATATCCCCATATCTCCTCCCTCTTGCATCTCCCTCCCACCCTCCCTATCCCACCCTTCCAGGTGGTCACAAAGCACCGAGCTGATCTCCCAGGTTTGGACCAGGTTTTAAAAAGATTTTATTTGTTTATTGGTTTTGGCTATCCTTCAAACTCTGGGTCATATGCAGGTTTGATAAATGTGTCTTATATGTATCAAGCCAGGTATTTGACTTAAAATGCTGAAAAAGGCAAAGTTAACCAGAGTCTGGAGGGCTGTCACCATGATAGACACTAATAAATTTATGCATTTAACACTGGTGTTGCTTGTTCCCAGTGACTCAACTTAGGTTCTTAGTGATCACCACTTCCTTTTCTAAAGTCTCCAAGACCATCTATTTAATAATCATTTGGTTGAGATGCAATATCAAGTTCACTGGTATATAGTTTCTGGAATCTAAATTTCTCTTCCTTTTGTAAACTGGGATACTATGGTAATGCACAGCCAGATACCCCTTTCAAGATTGAGGAACTCATTTTCCCAGTTGTTGGGATTTGGGGCTGTTGACGATGTACAGCTGAGTCCCTCTCTAGGCATTGCCCTCTGCTAGAGACAGCCACCTCTCCTAAGGTCACCAGTCCTGGGGTGGAGGTGGGGGGTAAGCCCACATTCATCACCTGGTGGAAATGAGTTTACAAAGGCCTGACTCTCTTGCCTCAGGGTAAGACAACCCTGTAAGGCCCTCCAACTCCAGAGCCCACCATGGGACCAACCCAGGTCTTTGTCGTAATTTAATTGCAGTTCAATCTCTCCCTCTGTCCAGTTCTGCTTCCCTTACTCCTCTGTAAGTGTTGGTCCTAAAGGTACACTCTAATGTAAGTCTCAGACTCAGAGTCTGTTTACTGGGGGACCCGACCTGTAGTATCATCTCCATTCTTTTCAGGAGCCTCTCACATCCTCCAAAAGTCTTCTTTCAGACCCCAGGGTATAATTTAAGTTCATTTTATTAGGTAAGCACTCTCAATCTCTCTCTAATTATCTTGTGCTTTTGTCCCTCAATAAATTGTTGGTTACATATTTTGGAGGCTGAAGTTACTACTTAATTGTGAAATAAAAAAAAGTTGAGGCATTTTGCTTTTACCCTGTGACCTACTCACATTCGGCGAGCACTTCCCTGCCTTGTACTTCTTGTTTGGTGCATGACTGATGGAGTCCTTTT
Source organism: Neophocaena asiaeorientalis asiaeorientalis (assembly GCF_003031525.2). Taxonomy (NCBI): domain Eukaryota; kingdom Metazoa; phylum Chordata; class Mammalia; order Artiodactyla; family Phocoenidae; genus Neophocaena; species Neophocaena asiaeorientalis. The sequence continues at coordinate 1,241,402 of NW_020173113.1, read as the reverse complement.
TGTGCTCTTTATACATTCTATGTGCCTTAACTCACTCTGGACCCTGACCCTCCTGACACTGTTCATACTCCCCTCATGCCTTGTAGGCCTCAATAATGACTGATGGTGGACCTATAGGCCACCCACTAAGAGCACCCACTTTATAATTCAGAGGTGAAGTCTGTGCTTTGATACAGAAAAGTGCTATCTTGGTTTTATCACTGCCTCGCTTTTAACTTCTGGCTCATTTACAAAAAGGTTCTTTTTCTCCATCCCCCAAAACCACCCTGCCCAGCCCTGCTTTGGGTAGCAATTTTCCTACAACCAGTGCTTTTGAATAGACTTTTTGTGCCACGTTGTTTCAGACTATAGGAAGCCAGCCTAAGCAGTGTTAATGCATCTTCATGTTTTCCAGTCAAACTTCTAATTGAGTTGATTTCTATGACATTTAAGAGCCACCTACTCAACGTCAAATTTTTTCAAACTTACATTTGCACCTTTGTTTTATGCTGCCACCTAAACAAAACTCAGCACACATCACATTTTTCTTTTAGGAAAAAAATAATAACCTTCTGAGAACAAGGGAATGGAACTCCTGCCTCCCATGAAGTCCCAAGTAAAACAGAAGAATGATGGCTGTTAGAATAATAGCCATATTTATGCTGCTATGAGACATAATATTATCCAGACACATGCAAGCACCAAATTTCCATGTATGTAAAGTTTAAGTCATTTCCAGTTAAAGGGGAAATCATTAGTATTGTCTGAACTTCAACAGATTGGCTCAACTTTTCTGGCTCACTACTAAATTCCCAGCACATATCAAACTCCAACTGAAAAGGCTTCCTAGGGACTTCCCTGGTGGCTCAATGGTTAATCTGCCTGCTAACTCAGGGGACACGGGTTCAAGCCCTGGTCCAGGAAGATCCCACATGTTGCAAAACAACTAAGCCCATGAGCCACAACTACTGAAGCCCGTGTGCCACAACTACTGAAGCACATGTACCTAGAGCCTGTGCTCCTCAACAAGAGAAGCCACCGCAATGAGAAGTCCGCGCACTGCAACAAAGAGTAGCCCCCACTTGCCGCAACTAGAGAAAGCCCGTGCTTAGCAACGAAGACCCAACACAGCCAAAAATCAATCAATCAATTAATTAATTAATTAAAGTAATTGTTAGGCTCTGGAAAATGAAATGTGTACATTAAAAAAAATGAAAACACTTCCTAATGTGGTGCATGTTAAATGAAATGGACTTGCAGTGGTTTGAGGTCTTGGATCACTGAGATCAGGCACTGAACCAAACTGAGCACACATGGTAATAAGCAAAAAAATGGGAACAGCATCTGAGATCTTCAGGCAAAAAATATTCAAAGAAATTTTCAAGATATCATTAGGGATCTAGCGGCTCTATCACCAGCCACGTGCAAAGGAGAATGTAGAGCAGGGTAGAGGCATTATGCACTAGCTGCCAAAAGGAAGCAGACAGAATTAGCATGACTTCATGTCTTATCTAGTTACTGTGGATTTTTAATTAAAGATTTCCAAAATTAATAGAGTATGGATGAAGATTCTCTTTGCTCATGGGAGGGATACATCCTTGGAATTATGACTCCAGGACTTTTTAGGGGTGTGACCTTTGGCAAATTTCTTAACCTCTTTGGTCTCAGTTTCTTCCTCTGTAGAAAGCGAATGATAATGATAATTAATTCTAAGATTGTTGTAAGGATTAAATGAGATATGGCATTGGAAGAGCTTAGCAGAGTGCCTGGTTATAAAATAAAAGCCCAATGAATTTTAGCTATAAGTACAATTATGATTATTAAGATATAACATTAATTTTGATGACTTTTCATATGTGGCCTCCCTAATTGGAAATTTATCACCATTAATTAAGGATCAGCAGAGAGTCAGTTTCCCCATGAGTGGGCATTGGAAGGACAGGTTAGAGAAAGGGGGGATGCTCATAATGGTGGGTAAGGTCCTGTGTGTTTTATGGGTCTATTGCCATGTTTGTGGATCTGGACACTTTTTAACCCCTTTTAGCTAAATTTGGTGGCAAGTGTAGCTGGCTGCTGGCTCTCCTTGGCCCTTACCACCTTAAGTATGATTGAGGCAAAGATCTGACTCTTAATGAGAACACAGCCTCATCAGACTGCAGAGCCCTGCCTAAAGGCTGGGACACTTTTTATTTCATGGGGGCCTTACTTTTGTCAAAAGTTTACCAGCCTTGGGATATGGGAGCTGAGGTACTCATTGCCTCCTTTCTTGAAGGAAAATGGAAGAAAGAAAAAACAGAATCTCAGACTTCAGGTCTCTTTACAGCCTCAACCTTCAGGGATGGTGCCCCTCCCATTGGCGGAAGAGACCTTCATCTACTTCAGAGGCTTCAAATGCAGGTGCCTACAGCAGCCTAGAGCATAAGTGAAATAGACCAGGAGATCTGTAGGGCTTGGGATGACATGAGAGATCAGGTCTCTACAGAGGGCAGCTCCGGTGATGTTAGAGTCTCCATTTTTTCAAGAGAAGTGACAAATCTAGCCTTTTATGTGGAATCTCTTAGTTTTTAAATGTTGGCAAGGATTCAGGTTTTTAAAAACCCCATGTGAGCCAAACAAAATATTTCTATTTGCCAGACATGACCCAAGGATTGCCAGATTGGTACCCTCCTCTTCATGGTACAATTTTAGGTTTTTAGGGAGGTTCCTTTTGACCCCAAACATGTCCCCTCCCTTATGCTACAACACTGAAAGTCCAGCAGAGTCTTTCCCCGCTCTAAAACCTTTCCATCAAGATGCAAAGTTACCCTTGTGAAGAGCACATTGAGCACTCATCATTCACTAGCTGCTTAGATAATTCTAGCTCATTGCATCCATTTAGGGAATGGAGGGCCGGGGAAGTTGTAGAGGTGGGTGGGGATAGGGCAGTCCAGTGGAATCAACACCCAGAATTCTTTGCTCTGATGTTCACTAGTTGTTGTAGCCTCAAGGAAATCAGTTCTCTGGCATCCACTTTTCCTTATTTGTGAAAAGGAACTAATAATTGCTACCCCATGAGATTGTGGTGAGGATCAAGTGGAATAAGGCATACCAAATATCCAGCCTAGAGCAGACTGTCCTTAAATAAAAGTTTAATCTGGAGGGAAGAAGGAAAGATGTTCTGTTGCTCAGTGGTGGCCACACGGGATCTCTCAGAAGAGGGGTAAAAAGGGTGGGAAAGCAGGAGGGAATTGTGGGCAATCAGAGCATATCATTCTCTGGCCAGCAGCCCAGCTAGTACAGAGGGGATAATGTACTAAGGGAGAAACAGGCATATGATAATAACCCACAAACGCAGCCTGTTATACTGACCTGTATTCTAAGCTTACACAAGTCTAATTCATCCTTCCCATATTTTTGGCCACCTATGGATTTATTTTTCTGGATACTCTTTCTTTGACTTCTTCGCTCAAATCAATGTTCCATGCCTGCATTTCTTACTTCTATAACACATAAGTGAGTTGTGAGCCAAATTTTTTGCTTTATGGAAAAAAATTAAAACAACAAAACCTCTTATGTTTTGTGCTGTGCAGAACTCAGGAGAAATTTTAGAGAAGAAAATTTGATCAGAAGGAAACCAACTTAAGATGTGTATGGCAGGAGTGTAGGGTTGAGGAAGGAATGGGAGATAAACATAAAACTCCATCAATACGACAAAAGAAAATGACAAGTGAATTGAGTGCTACAGAATCACATGTCAGAAGCCTGACTTGGTAAAAATGTCCTACTGCCATGATACAAATGCCATAGAAAGGCAAGAGAAATTATGTACCATGTACCAAAAACACATTTCCAGATCCTAGTTTCTATCCCATGCCTTTGCTTAGCTATTCCAAGTACAAGGGCCTGAGTTGCCTGTTTTGAGTGTTCCTAGAGGAAGAGATCGGGTTTTATCCAGGAAGCAGACCACAGGAAGACATGTTTCCCAGTTGAGTATTGAAATTTCCAACACCCATATACATGTGAATGTGAATGCATATGCACACACATATTCATGCACATGGCCAAAGTGCTTTGGATTTGTATTACTGTATTTGACAAATCAAAGATGTCGGCAAATTTCCATACTCTGTGTGTTTTCTGTGGTTGGCCTCTTGTCTGAGGCAAAAGATCAGACAGGATGTTAACCAGGGGTCCAGATGTGGCTTTTCAGAAAAACACATTCCTTAGCTTGGCTTCTGTATGTCTTAGTTGCCAAGATCCACTCTTCTGTTTTCAACTCAGCCTAACTGCACCACTCTTACCCCTGCCTCATCTCAAATGGCCACCACAGTGGTTGGCTTTGGTACTGGAACAGAAAGAAGGAAAAGCCTTGAGAATATGTTTGATTCCACAACAAGCTGGAGAAAATGTGTCAAATGCAATCCACTGCCATATGTCAACTCCTTTCCATATCCAAGTTATTTCTGCAGGGAATATTGTCTAAAAAACTCTCATCACTGCATTTGTACAAGTGTGGTTTGGGTCTCTGGAAGAACAGATAATATGTTCAATTTGATCATCTAGAATCTTGGAAAAACGGACCACACTAGCAAGGGACTACCTTAATTTTATTAAACTAGAGCTTTGTTTTGTTTGGAAATTTCAGTATATGAAAACAAAGATAGGCTGGCCCTTTAAGAAACCTGATTCAATCTGGGACAAGACATAGGAATCTGCATTTTATAACAAGCTACCCAGGTGGTTCTGATATACAGAATTCCCTGACCTAACTTTGGGAACCACTGCTCTGTGTCACCCATGCCAGCAGTTTTCAAATTTTTGGAGCCCAGAATTTCTTTACATTCTCAGAAATTATTTAGAATATCAATGAGTTTGGTTTAAGTGGGTTATATCTATTGATATTTTTATATTACCATATTTTACCATTTTCCATTTTAATTTTTATATTACCATATTAAAAATTAAAACTGAGAAAATTTAAAATATTTATAAATAATTTTTAAATAATAAATATTTTTCTTTTTTTTTGTGTGGTACGCGGGCCTCTCACTGTTGTGGCCTCTCCTGCCGTGGAGCACAGGTTCCAGACGCGCAGGCTCAGCGGCCACGGCTCACGGGCCCAGCCGCTCCATGGCATGTGGGGTCTTCCCGGACCAGGGCACGAACCCATTACAATTTAGCATAAGTAAAATATGTTTATGAAAAAATTTTTTCTAAAGCAAGGAAGAGTGCATTATTTTACATTTTCAAATCTCTACTGTCTGGCTTAGTAGAAGACAGCTGGATTCTCACATCTGGCTTCTGCATTCTAGCTGTCGAAATATGTTGTTTTGATAGAAGTATATATATGAAGAAAATCCAGCTCACACAGACATGTAGGTGGAAAAGGGAGGGAGTATTTTAATAGCCATTTTAGATAATTGTGGGTATTCTTCTCTGATACTACACCAAAATGCAACGTTTCAGTTCCTTAAAGGTTAATAGCAACATGGAATCTGAGACCCTATCAGTGAGCTTTTCGTTCTCTGTTATTGGGGTTGGCAAAAAAGTTCGTTCGGGTTTTTCCATAAGATGTTAACAGAAAAACCCAACCATCTTTTTGGCCAACCCAATACATTAAAATTCACTGGTCTGTCTTGCACTTGGACTACCTTTTTAATCATGCATGATTTCATGAAACTGTGAATTAGTCATTTGGAAAACATTGGCTCACCAAGTTTTTCAGATCTTCCAAATGTTGACACATTTCATTATACAAAAATTTTTAAATCATATTTATTAATATCAATACCAATCTCATCAGAAAAGGTCTTAAAATATAGAGAAGTTGACAAGCTTATGGTGATGGATATAGGCTTTCCAAAATTTTAATTTTCTCTTGAAAGCTGGAATTTTATCTTTGGCAACAAATACTGTCAGTTTTTCTTCCTCCTTCCTTCCTTCCTTCCTTCCTTTCTTTCTTTCTTTCTTTCTTTCATTCTTTCATTCTTTCTTTTCTGTTGGAACAAATCTTTATTTAACCCATGAAGAGTATTGGATACTTTGTTGTACTGGAGATACAAAAATGAATCAAACTTACTACCCTTCATGAAGTCACAGGCAGTTAGGGGCTAGTTATTGAAAGTATCAAAACCTCATGGTAACTGCAAAATGAAAATCTACAATAGATACACACACAAAAAAGAAAAAGGAATCCAAACACACACTAAAGTTAGTCATCAAATCACAAGTGAAGAAAACAAAAGAGGAAGGGAAGAAAAAACATCTACAAAAACAAACCCAAAACAATTAACAAAATGGCAATAAGAACATACATATCAGTAATTACCTTAAATATAAGTGGATTAAATGTTCCAATCAAAAGACATAGACTGGCTGAATGGATACAAAAACAAGACCCGTATATATGCTGTCTATAAGAGACCCACTTCAGACCTAGGGACACATACAAATGGAAATCAAAAGGAATCTGGAGTAGCAATACTCAGACAAAATAGACTTTAAAATAAAGACTGCTACAAGAGGCAAAGAAGGACACTACATAATGATGAAGGGATTAATCCAAAAGAAGATAAAACAATTGTAAATATATAGCACCCAACATAGGAGCACCTCAACATGTAAGGCAAATACTAACATCCATAAAGGGAGAAATCTACAGTAACACAATAATAGTTGGAGACTTTAACACCCACTTTCATCAATGGACAGATCATCCAGACAGAAAATCAGTAAGGAAACACAGGCCTTAAATGATACATTAAACCAGATGGACTTAACTGATATTTATCGAGCATTCCATCCAAAAGCAGCAGAATACACATTCTTCTCAAGTGCATATGCAACATTCTCCAGGATTGACCACATGCTGGGCCACAGAGTGACCCTTGGTAAATTTAAGAAAATTGAAATCATATCAAGCATCTTTTCCGACCACAACGCTATGAGATTAGAAATCAACTACAAGAAAAAAGCTGTAAAAAACACAAACACGTGGAGGCTGAACAACAGGCTACTGAACAACTAATGGATAACTGAAGAAATCAAAGAGGAAATAAAAAATACCTAGAGACAAATGAGAATGAAAGCATGATGATCCAAAACCTGTGGAACAAAACAAAGGTAGTTCTAAGAGGGAATTTTATAGCAATACAATCTTACCTCAGGAAACAAGAAAAATGTCCGTTGTTTTTCCCGAAATAACAGGTTCACTTCATTCATTGTCAAGAAAATATCTGTCAAATACCCAAGATCGGGGGCTTCCCTGGTGGCGCAGTGGTTGAGAGTCCGCCTGCCGATGCAGGGAACGCGGGTTTGTGCCCCGGTCTGGGAAGATCCCACATGCTGCAGAGCAGCTGGGCCCGTGAGCCATGGCCGCTGAGCCTGCGCGTCCGGAGTCCGTGCTCCACAACGGGAGAGGCCACAACAGTGAGAGGCCCGCGTACCGAAAAAAAACAAAACAAACAAAAAAAAAAAACAAATACCCAAGTTCGAATAACCATGATTTGTCTGTCAGTTATTCATTCAAGTAAAAATGGTCTTCCATGAAAAAAAGCAACTAGCCCAGCTCACAACTCAATTGCACAAGTACTTTTCCTTGAGACGACTATCACACGTTAGTGTGCAGTAGAAATGCTTTGTGTACACATCTCACTTTGTCACATGGAGTATTAAAATAAAATTTAAAAGAAAATACAGGCTTAGAGTTTGCCTATAAATGTATTAATACAAGCTAACGTTTGAGAATCCTGAAGCACTGAGCACTCCTGATAGCTCTGGCCAGATGAAAGTCATATGCTCACTGGGGGTTAGGACTTCAACATATGAATTAGCAGTGGTGGGGGGAGGGAGACATAAATCAACCCGGAATATTTAGAATCATTCTGTGATTCGTATATGGATAAAATTTGAAAATTCACCTCAACAGATACACTCTAGATTTATTGTAGCCTCTCCCATTGCAGAGCACAGGCTCCGGATGCACAGGCTCATCTGCCATGGCTCACGAGCCCAGCCGCTCTGCGGCATGTGGGATCCTCCCGGACCGGGGCATGAACCCATGTCCTCTGCATCAGCAGGCAGACTCACAACCACTGCATCACCAAGGAAGCCCGCCCATCCTACTTATGAAGAAACTACCAAAATCCTGAGAAACACTGCCAACAACAACAAAAAACACACATCAAGTGAAGAACATCTCCCCACAACAATGGCCAAATCCAGTAGAGACTCAATTCAAATTTGATGGGCTTAGTCCATTGTTTTCTACAAAATTTGTGTTTCACTGTGGATTTGGGGAACAAGACAATAAATTGATTTGGGCCTTAAAAAATGAGGTAGATGTATAGACTGTGTATACACATTACAGTAGAAGTCAAAATCTTTTTTTCTCTAGAAGGACAGATATTTGCTCTAGAAAAAGCCTGTCATTGGGGATGCAATGGGGTATGACAAAAAAATGATATTATAAAAGTGTTGGGCTAGAGATTCAAGAATATTGCCTCAACTCACCTGTCTGGACCTCAAGAGATAGAAACAAAAGCATTTGCAAAGTGAGGCCAAGTAAAACTTGATTCCTAGCTAGGATTTTGCTTCCAAACTCAAACTGAACGAAACTGTGATAACTTGGGCTGGATCCCATGGATGGCTTATTTACCCAAGTAAAGTTGGCTTCAATGTCCTAGAACTAACACATCCTAAAAACCCACTCTGCATCTCTTTCCTAAGTTCAAAAGTTACTATTTTACTAGACCAAAAAGCTACCCCATACATCAAAGTTCATAGCGGCATTATTGACAATAGCCAAAAGGTGGAAACAACCCAAATGTACATCAACAAATTAATAGATAAACAAAATGCAGTATATACATACAATGGAATATTATGCAGACTTAAAAAGGAATGAAATTCTGACACATGCTACAATATGGATTACCCTTGAAGACATCATGCCAAGTGAATAAACCAGACACAAAAAGACAAATACTGTATGATTCCACTCATGTGAGGTATGCTGAGTAGTCAAATTCAGATAAATATTTAGTAGGGAAAAGACTTTCATTCAAATGCAAATATTTGGGGAAGATATAAGCACATTATCTAATGAAGTCAAGATAGTGAATAAATTGACAGTGACATTTGGGCAACACAGCTGCAAATAAAACCACAATTGATCCTAAGTATTGTTGCTGCCTGTTGGTTTATTTTTAGTCTTCTCATTCAGTTTCCAAAGTACTTTCTCCCTTTCTCCCCACACTTCCATCTGTTTCCATTTTTTCTCTACTCTCTAATTTTTCTCCTTCTTTTAATTCCCTTCTTCAATCTTTTATTATTTTTTTTTACGGTACGCGGGCCTCTCACTATTGTGGCCTCTCCCGCCGCAGAGCACAGGCTCCGGACGTGCAGGCTCAGCGGCCATGGCTCACGGGCCCAGCCACCCCGTGGCATGTGGGATTCTCCCGGACCGGAGCATGAGCCTGTGTCCCCTGCATCGGCAGGCTGACCCTCAACCACTGCGCCACCAGAGAAGCCCCTTCAATCACTTTTTACTTTTGCTTTACTTTTACTGCTATTTCTTTGGCCTTCACACCTGCACTTGCTCCTGTCTGGGTCGTCCCTTCCCCCATTTTCCCCAGACTTGGAGTTTCTACCCAAGATGGGTTTTGTGGAAAGAGTAAAGCCTCTACCTCGTCTGTCTTTTGCTTCCTGCCATACTCCTCAGTAATGACAATGGTGCAGAGAGACTCAAGATAGCCCAGGCATCTCAAACCTGGTAGTATAAAGGGTACCCAAAGAGGAAGAACTGACACAGTCTATTTTCAGTGACTGACAAGTTGTTAATAGCTAGAGTAGAACAGATTGAATCAGATGAGTTTTTCCTTATCACACCAGAAATTAGAACTGCAATTCAGCAAGGGACTCTACAAGCACATAATATCTTTGAGGGCAGAGACATCTCATGCACCTTGCACATAGTTGACAAATAAAAGAAAGTCATGTTTAACTGATATAGCTTATAATTGATAAGGTTGACTTTAATTGGCTTAACTAATTTAGTTATCTATGGTCACAGAGTAAGATAACAGGGTAAGATATTTTATGGATAGACAGTAAACTCTCACAGGGTAGAATTTCAGAGCACTGGCTCTGGAGCCCCATCCCTTGGGTTTGGATTCTGGAACTATCTTCCTTAGCTGTATGGTCATGGCTGAGTTACTTGAGTCCTAAAATATTTCTATTTCAAATAATATCAGGGCCTTTTGAGAGTTCTCTGGTAGTCTAGTGGTTAGGGCTTGGCACTTTCATTGCCATGGCCTGGGTTCAATCCCTGGTTGGGGAACTGAGATCCTGCAAGCCAAGCATCGTGGTCAAAATTTTTAAAAATAATAAATAAATAAATTTTTAAAAATCAGGGCCTTTATAAATATCTGGATTTACTTCCAATCATCAATTCTATAAAATGTGTTGAAGGCATATTTGATGTTGGGTTGCTGTGAGGGTTGTAACATTGGGCAGTCCCTGGGCTATAAGGAAGAACAAGGCAAGACTTTCATAGCTGTGCAGGTTGTAGACCACACACCCCAGATGTTCAGAGAGTGTCACATCTCTTCATGTGACATTTCAAGGAATCCCTTGTAAGTATCCAGGGTTCAGACATGTGAGACCAGGAAAAAATACTCCATTTTGAATGAAGACATCAAAGTAAAGAAGTTAGTGTCTTACACAGAGAACACAGCATGCATGAAGACAAGCCCTGGAGAACAAAGGAAGGAACGACAGGTGAGAGTCAGATTGTAGACAGTCTGAATGACAGGCTGGAGAAACATTCCTCTGCATGCTTATCCTGGGCACTATTAAATCTGAAAGTGTCTTCTTTCTTCTCTTCTCCCTGCAGTGCAGGGGTAATGTCGGCAGCCCTCTCCTATCCCAGGAAAACCCCATTCCATTTCTCACCCCAGTAGATATCCCTCCATCCATCCACCCATACCCTTCTAGCTTTGGGCAGTGAAGACTTGCCTCCCAGTCCATGGACCAATGAGAATCAAGCTTGGCACTAGTGGCTGGAATTTGTTTCTGCTACCAGTGTGTCTTCCAGCAGGTCCAGAGGGAACTTATGGGTGTTCATGTCACCCCTAACTCCATCCTCCATCTCCATCCCCAAAGTCAGCAGACTTTCCCTGACTCCACAATGTAGTTACGTGGCCTACATGATCTGGCTTCTGCTGGTATGCTTTCTGAGCCTCCGCTGGTACTGGAACCAACTCCAAATCCCACTCACTTGCTCATACTACCAGGACCCTTTCCTCCAAGAACAACATCCAGTCCCTTTATCCCTACCTTCACATCCATTGGATATTTCCATTTCCGAGATCCTGTCACTGGCTGTTCCAGTTATCTATTGCTGCTTAACAAATGACTCCAAACTTGGTGGTTTAAAACAACAGTTTATTATTATATCTAATGCTGGGTCAGGAATCCAAACATGGCACAGAGAAGCCCGTCACGGCTCCACAAAGTCTGGAGCCTCAGCTTGAATGACTTGGACAGCTGAAGGATGAAATGGCTGGAGGCGGGCTGGGTCTCTATCTCTGTCTCTGTCTCTGTCTCTCTGTCTCTTCTCCCACATGGACTCTCCATGTGGCTAGCTTGAGCTGCCTCACAAAATGGAAAACTCAGGGTAATCAGATTGCTTAAATGATGGTTCAGGGCTTCAAGAAGAAAGAAGCAAAACCTGCCCGTCCTCTTAAAGGCTGGGTCTGGAATTGGCAGAGCATCATTTCTACCATATTCTATTGGTCAAAGCAATCACAGTACATCCCAGATTCAGCAGAGGAGATATATATCTCACCTCTCAATGAGATAAGTGACAAAGAATTTGTGGCCATTTTTAACCCACCACATTGGACTTGATAGGAGGAATCTCCTCAGTAGAAAGTTTCTTATTGCTGTGTGTGCCTCCCCTCATCCTTCCTCTCATGTAGAACAGACCTTCAAATGCCTTTGATATCCCGTCACCTGGATCAGACTTGACTTTGCCATTTCCCCTCTGTTATGGGTTTAATTGTGTCCCCCCAAAAAGATATGTTTAAGTCCTAACCCCTAGTGCCTCAGAATGTGATCTTATTTGGAAATTAGGTCCTTGCCAATGTAGTCATATTAAAAAGAAGTCATTAGGTTGAGCCCTAATCCAATATGACCAGTGTCCTTATAAAAAGGGGAAATTTGGACATGCACAGAAGAAAGACAATGTGAAGAGACACTTGGAGAAGACAGCCATTTATGAGCCAAAGAATGCCAGAGATGACCAGAAGCTAGGAGAAAAACCTGGAAAAGATTATTTCCTAGAGTTAGAAGGAGCACAGCCCTGACAATACCTTTACTTTGGACTTCTGAACTCCATAACTTATTGTGAGACAATAACTTTCTGTTATTCTAAGCCACCTAGTTTGTGGTACTTTCTAATGGCAGCCCCAGAAAAAGAGTACACCCTCTAACATGAAAACTTCAGACTGTAACACTTCTAAGTGTATCTGTATAGTCAAAAGAGTTTCCTTTACAATGGCCAAGCCCATCCCAAGAATCTTCCTCCTACCCTTCCCTGCTGTAGCCCCCAACATTCCTTCCAACTGAACCTGGAAGGCATAAAAGAGACATGCAGTACCTTCAGCATTCATTATCCTATTTAATTCCCATAAGTAATGTATAAAGCAGTATGTTAATCTGTCAGGCTGTTATAACAAAATACCACTGACTGTGTAGCTTATAAACAACAGAGATTTACTTCTCACAGTACTGGAGGCTAGGAAGTCCAAGATCAAGGTGCCAGCATGGTCACATTCCAATGAGAGCTCTCTTCCCAGTTCATAGCTGGCTCCTTTTCGCTGTGTCCTCACATGATGGATCTCTCTGGGGTCTCTTGTATAAGGCACTACTCTCATTCATGGGCTCTACCCTTACTATCTAATCACCTCCCAAATGTCCCACCTCCTAAATCAGGCATTAGGATTTCAACATATGAATTTTGAAGAGACATATTCAGGCCACAGCAGTCAGGTATTAATACTCCCATTTTACAGAAAAGGAAACTGAGTCCCAGTGGTTATGGAACCTATTCAAGATCATGCAGTTATGAGCTACTAGGAAGATGACATTGGCTTCCATTGCGGAGCTCTCCCTGCCATAGCTTAGCAGCCTCCCTCTGCACCTGGACTCTTTTTAAGTGGGAAGGTGTTTTGAGTGTAGAATGTAATATTTATCTTAGTGCATTTCTTTTTCCAAAGGGAGCCCTTTTGTCTAAGCTGTTGTAAACAATCATTCCTTTTGCTGGATCTATTGTCATGAGCCAAACTAAAGGTTTCTAATAAAAGTAAATGACGATTATTACCTTAAAAGTTATGAGTGCCCATTAAGGTCATTTTAAATGTTCCAAGGAAACCAAAGTAAGAAACTCTTAGCAAACATTTCTTGAACAACTACAGGTTAGTAAGTGCTACAGTGGTACAGGGCTGAGTAAGACATGGTGATCACCTGTCTTCAGGTAGTCAAAGAAGCTAATAATAAACAGTAAGATATGTAATCCCATATCTCATAAGATATGTGATCTCACTTTTACACAGTGAGGCTAGATGACAGGTTCACTTGAAATAACAGGTGGCTTCCTAAATTCATCAGCAGTTTTGCTCTGACATAAATACAATCTTCTTATTTCTAAATTGTTTTCATTTCTAGAAGAGAGAGTCTATTTGTCAGGCTTGTCCACAACTCTTTCCTAGGTGCAAAAGGTCAATCCTGAATCACTGTCAACTACCCTCTCCTTCAAAGCCTCTGATCGCCTTATCTCCTTTGGCAGTGTTTTGATGGTTCAATACAAATGAATGGGAACAACATTTTAAAGCTCACTCCCAGGTCAACCCTTAGGCAGAGAACTTCATCACCATGGTGTGATTTCAGAATCACCAAGAGACATACATCTTACTCCTTAAAAGTGCCATCTTCCATTGATTTTGTTAGAGAACAAAAGTTGAGCTAATGCTTGATTCTTTTGCCTTAAACCAAAATCGCAACCTTCTGTGTATATGTATGTATGTTTACATATATGTGTCTGTATGTGTGTGAATACACATACATGTCTATATTCCTTAGCTCTATTCTCTGAACGTACCTGGAAACACTGACACGTCAGTAACACTGAATATATCTAGTGCCATATCTTGTTTTATAAATACTATTCTCTATTAAAAGGAATCAGGGCACCTTAGAGAAATGGATGCTTCCAGGGCTGAGGCATAGAAAGCATAAGATGATCCTGAAATATCTTGTTGTGCCAGAAAATAAGGAAATGCTCAAAGAATAGCGGGAACCTATCAAAAGGACACAGAACCCAGCTTGGAGGGACTCTCACTGGTGAAATATTGGATAATTTGAGGTTTAAAATAAATAATAATTCAGTAATGGATTACAGCCCAATGAATGTAATAAAAACCCATAAGTCTATACTGATATGAATAAATGGGGGGAAAGGAAAATGTTTTCCTTAAAGGAGAATGCCAACTAATAAATGTAGACGGCATGACGGAGTTAGAAAATCATCAGCAGATGCCAAATCTTGTGAGTAGAAGTTGGATGAAGAACATATTGACATAGTCTCGAAGAATCTCCCCACATACTTATTAATTACCACGGGAAAACTAATAACCTTTCAGTGGAGAAGTCTCGCAGATGCCCCTTTAACAAAGGGATCAAATTTAACATCACCAATATTGTGACAAACCAATGTTAGGTCCTTCCTGATACAGTGCACTGGAGAATAACAACTTCACTTCTGTGGTGCTCCTATCAGAGGATCTAATCATGAAGAAACACCAGACAGATCCAAATTGAGGGACATTCTACAGTATAACTAGTCTGTACTCTGCACAATTGTTAAGGACAAAAAAGACAAGGAAATGCTCATGGAATGCTCCAGTTTAAGGGAAATTAGAGTTACATGACAACCAAATGCAACGCATGATCCTGAGTCAAATTACGGATTGGCAAAAACAAAACAGTTATAAAGGACATTGGGACAATTGTGAGATTTGAATATGGAGTGTGGATTAGATAATAGCATTGTATAAGTGTTAAATTTCCTGATTTTCATTGCTGTACTATGGTTATGTAAGAGAATGTGTTCTTAGGAAATGCACACCGAAGTACTTGGTAAAGGGGCTTGATGTCACCAACTTACTCTCAGATGTTTCGGGAAACAAATGAACTACAAATATATACATATATATTTGAAAGAGAGAGAATGATAAAGCAAACGAGGCAAAATGTAAATAATTGGTGAAACTGAGTAGTGTATACTATTGCAACTTTTCTGAAAATTTGCAATTATCAAAATAAATATTACAAATAATCATATATAAAAGTAAATCACTATTTTTTTTAAAAAAGGCAAGCTTCTTAGTAAAGATACTATGGTAGTCTTTATTAGTCATATATTCTTTAATGGGGTGAGGTTATTAGTTCCACAGCAGCAGATGAAGAGTACTGATGAGCTGAACAGAGGCGAAAAGGCTTGAGGGCACTGGTTGTCTAGGAGAAAGAAGGAAGGCCACAGAGAAAAAATGGAGAGAACACAAATAAGATTCTGGGGGTGGCCAAGCTTTCCTTTGCCATCACTCTGCTATTCCAGTCTTAGTCACTCACCTCCTCCATCCTTGACACCCAAAGCAGATGGCATGTCTCAGAGAAAGAACATGGATCAATTCCATGCATGTTGTTTTGAGATAGATGACTCTTATTCCTGTCCCGTGGTTATGTGTCTTTTTCCCCCCATCCTTGTTGATTCCAGTAACTATGCCTGTGTATAGATATCCTCCTATTTAACCTTGTTAACTACAAGAAGGCAAGGGCATAACTGCTCAAAATATTTACCCTAATAGCGAGTAATAATATAAAGATGGGGTCACTATGAAGTTTTCTATGATCTGGTCATTTTCTAATTATCATTTATTCTACTTTGATTTTGTTAATGTACAGAAATATTTCCTGAGCAAGAAGCAGTTTCATATTTGATTATCTTGTCTGAAATGGGGATTACAGTGAGGTAGTCCCAAAGGACTTAGAAATAAAATTGTCTTTTCAAAATCAAATTCTTTCAAAGAGAGAAGAGACCAAACTCAGCCCCAGGATTCTGGAGGTTAATCCCTGGAGTTGGTGTGCTACAAGCAAGAAATTTCTTGAAAGTTTTATGCTTTATAGTAAACATTTATACAAATTTAAAATTTCACTCTATATGCAATCTCTGTTTATATTAATACCAGAATGTTTACTTTTGCCTTAAATCTTCAAGTGAAATTGTCCTCCAGGAAGATGGCTGATAATTGTTCTTTGGTTGCTATGAACCTTGGTTTTGTGTGTCTTGGGTTGAGAAAAATTCATGAGTAACAGAGATATTCATAGTCACCTTAAAGAGGGCTTTGAGAATTACAAGAGTTATTCACTAGATTGTCTTTATTGACTGAACAATACTAATAGCTTACCCTCATTGAACACTTTCTGTGTGCCAAGCACTCTTTTAAGGGTTTCATTCTTATGAACTCATTTAATCCTCATGACAGTTCTATGTGGTAGGTTCTGTCATTAACCCATTCTATAGATGAGGAAACTGAGACACAGAAGTTGCTACCATAATGGTGGAACTGGGCTACTAGCTCTAGAGCTTGCACTCTTAGTTACAACACCACTGTGCCACCATTCAATGTCTCGGATCACAGGTGCAGCTCGATGACTGAACCTCATCCTTTTTTTTTTTTTCTGTTGAGGATTTTTTTAACATCTTTATTAGAGTATAATTGCTTTACAATGGTGTGCTAGTTTCTGCTTTATAACAAAGTGAATCAGTTATACATATACATATGTTCCCAAATCTCTTCCTTCTTGCATCTCCCTCCCTCCCACCCTCCCTATCCCACCCCTCTAGGTGGTCACAAAGCACCGAGCTGATCTCCCTGTGCTATGCGGCTGCTTCCCACTAGCTATTTATTTTACGTTTGGCAGTGTATATATGTCCATGTCACTCTCTCACTTTGCCACAGCTTACACTTCCCCCTCCCCGTATCCTCAAGTCCATTCTCTAGTAGGTCTGTGAGTTTATTCCCACCTTGCCCCTAGGTTCTTCAGGACCATTTCCGTTTTCTTTTTTTAGATTGCATATATATGTGTTAACATACAGTATTTGTTTTTCTTTTTCTGACTTACTTCAC
>NW_020173113.1:1200911-1224079 GCF_003031525.2 Neophocaena asiaeorientalis asiaeorientalis | reverse complement strand
GTGTGTGGGTTTATCTCTGAACTTTCTATCCTGTTCCATTGATCTATCTTTCTGTTTTTGTGCCAGTACCATACTGTCTTGGTTACTGTAACTTTGTAGTATAGTCTGATGTTAGGGAGCCTGATTCCTCTAGCTCCGTTTTTCTTTCTCAAGATTGCTTTGGCTATTCGGAGTATTTTGTGTGTTTCTTCTCTGATTGCTGTGGCTAAAACTTCCAAAACTATGTTGAATAAGAGTGGTGAGAGTGGGCAACCTTGTCTTGTTCCTGATCTTAGTGGAAATGGTTTTAGTGTTTCACCATTGAGGATGATGTTGGCTGTGGGTTTGTCTATATATGGCCTTTACTATGTTGAGATAAGTTCCCTCTATGCCTACTTTCTGGACGGTTTTTTATCATAAATGGGTGTTGAATTTGTCAAAAGCTTTGTCTGCATCTATTGAGATGATCATATGTTTTTTCTCCTTCAATTTGTTAATATGGTGTATCACATTGATTGATTTGTGTAAATGAAGAATCCTTGAATTCCTGAGATAAACCCCACTTGATCATGGTGTATGATCCTTTCAATGTGCTGTTGGATTCTGCTTGCTAGTATTTTGTTGAGGAATTTTGCATCTATGTTCATCAGTGATATTGGCCTGTAGCTTTCTTTCTTTGTGACATCTTTGTCTGGTTTTGGTATCAGGGTGATGGTGGCCTCATAGAATGAGTTTGGGAGTGTTCTTCCCTCTGCTATATTTTGGAAGAGTTTGAGAAGGCTAGGTGTTAGCTCTTCTCTAAATATTTGATAGAATTTGCCTGTGAAGCCATCTGGTCTTGGGCTTTTGTTTGTTGGAAGATTTTTAATCACAGTTTCAATTTCAGTGCTTGTGATTGGTCTGTTCATATTTTCTATTTCTTCCTGGTTCAGTCTCGGAAGGTTGTGCATTTCTAATAATTTGTCCACTTCTTCCAGGGTATCCATTTTATTGGCATAGACTTGCTTGTAGTAATCTCTCCTGATCCTTTGTATTTCTGCAGTGTCAGTTGTTACTTCTCCTTTTTCATTTCTAATTCTATTGATTTGAGTCTTGTCCCATTTTTTCTTGATGAGTTTGGCTAATGGTTTATCAATTTATTTTATCTTCTCAAAGAATATCTCTTATCATTTTTGTTCCGTTCTTAAGTCTGATGCACATGATTTCCCACTCCTACCTGCCCCCCATACACACAGAAGAAAATTATAGTGATTTTTTTTTCTGCCTTATACTGTATTTTCTTATTTGTATCCCTATCCCAGTTTTTAACACCATTCCAGGACTCCCATGCTGGTCTGTCTTGGCCATGAATGTAGAATCTGTTTAGAAACAAATTTGTGGTGTATGTTTGACATGATTCAACTCTTGTTATATGATTGTATCATAAACTTACATTTCTGGCCTAGGTCTCAAAACCCAGTTGATAACAATAACCAGAATCCAATACATACTTATTAAGTGCCTACTACTTGCTGGAACGTGGGGCTTTATATTGGAGGGACAGTGTTAATAAGATAGTCAGGTTCCATGACCCCATAGAGCTTATAATCTAGCAGGAAACACACATAAGGAAACAAGCAGTCACACCAACTGAGGGGGTAACATGTACAGTAGGAGAATTCACACTACAGTGTCCTAACGTATTGTATGTTTGTGGAGACATCATGAGGAGGATATCCACAGAAAGTAGGTGTTAGGCAAAGAAACCAAGAGAAAGCATTCCAGGGAGAGGGCTCAGCATGTGAGAAAGCAGGGAGGTGCAGTAGGGAATGACACATTGAAGGAGGTGGATGAAGTTGCTTTGGGAAAGAGATTGAGGAGGCAGGGATGGCTGAAAGATGCAGCTGAGAGATACTCAGAAGTCTACCTTCAGATGATGTGTTTGCAGCCATTTTATAGCATTTGGACTTTGCCCTAAAAGCAGTGGTTAGGCATTGATACTTTGTGTTCTATTTTTAGAAAAATCACTTAGGCTGCCACATGGTGAAGAGCCTGAAGCGGAACAAGGAATAGCAGGGGAGTACGTGTGATCTTGGACAGCATCCATATCCTCTCTGTGTCTCAGTTTCTTCACTTGTGAAATGTGCAAAATAATAGTCTCTACCTCATTGAGCTGTGATGAAGGTTAAGTGAGTTAATATATGTAAAATGTCCTAGGCATTACCTGGCCTCTTATTAAACATTAGCTATAATTATTAAAGCATTTATTCATGTACCGTCAGAAAAGAACAGGTATATATACATATGAGTGTGCATAATATTTTAGGTTGGATAGTTCAGCTTTTTTTTTATTTGTATTGTTAAAGACTTAGTCATTACCCTTTTGCTACAAACCAAGATGATTTTAGGATATGAATCATGTGTTTTAATTCTGCAAGCATACTTTCAACAATATTTTCAAGTATTCCACATAGTTTCAACTTCCATGAAAAGTAGAAATGAGGTCAGTGTGAGGGACAATCATTTCAGACTGACAGACTCTTAGTTTCTGTGATGTGTCTGGACTGTGCTCAGCACTGTGGGTATAGCGAGGTGGTAGGGTCTCTCCCTTCCTTTGAACATCACAAATTTATAGCCTATCAGACCAAGAGACTGATCCACTTGTCTTGAACTGGTTGGGCAGCACAAAAAGTCAGATAAACTCCCAGAGCTTCAAGGCCACAGAGGCAAATCAGCAGTACCAAAGTGGGTGCTGAGTAGGGCTCAACAAAGGATACTCATCCCTAGCTAACAATATGGCAACTAGAACCAAGATTCAACATTTTCCTTCTCAAATTGGAGAAACAACCTCGAGAGTTTGTTTTGTCTTCACAACTCTCTATATCCAATCCTCTGAAGTCTTGTTCATTTATCATTTAGTTGCAAGTATCAAAGACTAAGTTGGGATTCTTTATTCTAACTTTGTCAGTAGTTTTCATAGTGCACTAAACTGGAAGAAAGCCTCTGCTTAGCATGAATGGTTTCCGACTTATCCTATCCACTAACTCCAACATTATCTTCGCCCAAACACTTCATAAGAAAGGCAGACCTAGGTCTGAAAAAATATATTTGGTTTCTATAAAATAAGTATTTTCACATGGAACATATCCCTGAACAGTTCACCATTTTGTTTTGTCTACAACAGTGGTTGAATGATTTTTTAAAAAACTTTTTATTGTAAAATAAAACATAGATACAAAAAATCTCACCACACAATGGAGTTGTGCCCTTGTAATCATCACCCAGATCAAGAAAGAAAACTTTGTCAACCATCCTAGAAGCTTCTCAATTCCCTGCCCCAATCCCAACCCCTCCTTCCCCCGAAAATAACCACTATCCTGACTTGCTTTTCTTTATTGTCTTGTCACCCACGGGTGCATTTCTATGTACTTTAGTTTATTCTTGCCCATTAAAAAACTGAAGTCACTTAATTGACAGTTTCCTTCTCCATCTTCTTCATATTATTTATCTGTTGAGGAACTGGGAGAATTTGATCTGTAAAATTTCCCAGTTTGGATTTTTTTGATTGTATGTATAATTGTAGTGCATTTAAGCCTATTCCTCTGACCTCAGTATTCCCTGAAAATTGGCAGCTGGTTCCAGAAGCTTGACCAGAATCATGTTCAATCTCTTTGGCAAAACTGTATCTATATATAGGTGGTATTCTGTTCTTTCATTGGTAGGGTTACATAATATCTGATGGTCTCTATTTTTATATTATCAACTGTCAATGTTTGTATGCCTGGATTTACCAATTCACTGGGAAGCTGTAAAATGGTGATTTTCTAATTCTATTTTTATTAATTAAAATACTTTTATAATGAGATGTTACCTCTCATTTATAATTGTTACTCAGTGAGAGGGTTCATGTAGGAAAAGCAGGATAAGTGTTTGGTTGTTTTCCCTTTATTATCCCCCAGCGATGACCAATGTATTTTCTTAAATATTAAGAACTCATGGATTTAAACATGTTTGATGGATTTCAATTGCAATTATTATCCTTTGGAAGCTCAAATTGTCTGGTCTTTCGCCAGTATGAGCATCTTCCAATTTGGCTCCCGAGGCTTTTTTTAATATCTCTGATTTGTTCAACCTGGATTCTCTTTTTCTCTCATGATCCTGGTTTGGGGTTATCTACCAAACTCTTTTATATCTCACATTGGTTTGTGTGAAGGTCTTTATTGGTAATTTAAGCACCTTTCTTCTTTTGCTTAAAGCAATGGTTCTCAAAGTATGATATCCAGACCAGTATCATCAGCATCACCTGGGAACTTGTTACAAATGCAGATTTTCAGATCCTACCCCCAGCTACTGAATCAGATAGATACTCTGTGGGAGAGGCTCAGGAGTATATGTTTTTAAAAGTCCCTCCTGGTTATTCTGCTGAACCCTAAAATTTGAGAACCATGGCTTAATGAACAAACATTTTAGAGTCCTTGAGTGTATTACTACAGCTCTAGCCATTGCAAAGATCTGTTAATGCTGGAATAAAGATTGGTTTTCCTTCCATATATTTTGTCCAGTGCCTGTTGCAGCTGACAATTGCTTTAGGAATGGCATCTCTGGTTCTTTTAATGAGGCCACAGCTTTTGTTTTATTTGACCTGAGGACTGGGAGACCTGCTCTTTTCTGCTAGGGTGAATATGATAATATCTTACTTTATAGTTTCTAGGAAGAGTCAGTAAGGTTCAATGAGCATTTATTGTGTATCTGCTGAGAGCCAGACTTGATGCTAAAAGAAAGGGATTCAACATAGACTAAGACACAGACCCTTCCCTTGATGAATCAGAGGAAATGTGTTTGGGAGCCTAGTATAAGGATGCTCAAGAAAGCAATGTCATTGTAGCTCAAGATTGCCCTTGCCCTTCCTGGAGTCTCTTGATAGTTCCATATATATCTCAGCCAAGAGCTCATGCACCCCTGATGCTGTCCTAGCCCATTCATGAACAGTGAACAACCTTATGACCCAACCTGTAACTTATGATCAGAGAGAAGCAAGACAAAACGTTTAGATCAGATTCTAATGAATGGACCTAAATTCCAGTGAACCCACCTTTCAGCCTGGGGTGGAGGAAAGTGGATCCATCCTTAACATTGGTAGAATTTTGGACAAAAATATCAATGAGTCCCTAAGACTGTGGCCAGTTTCTCTCTGCTCATATCCAACGCAGTTATGCACTGTGAGGGACCATGCACACAGCTATGTGAACATAAGACATTCCAGATTTCATATCCTACCTCCACCCATAGAACTATTCTCAGGGGGAAGCACCCCATGGTATATCCACCCTCAGGAAGACAGGCCCAGGGAAGAGGACTACACAGGTTCTGGAAACCAATTTGGAGTCATCTGGGAAGGGAATCTCAGGGTCCCAGCTACCCAAAGCGTGGTCCAGAAGAAGGACCACAGCCTCTGTATGGGCACATCTCCTTGGATTCATGGAATCCTCATCACACAGGGTGAAGCCATCCTAACGAAAGGCCAAAGCAGGTCCTTCTAAGGAGCAGTGTACAGATTATCTATGTCCAAGGGTGGTGCTGGAGGAAGGTGGTGTAGGTGAAGTGTGCCCCTAAGTCCTTGGTTCAATGAGAGCGCTTGCACTCTCAGAGCCTTTTGGGTCAGTTTCTGGTTCTGATCCTGGCCATTTTGCCCAGTAAAGACTATCACTGAAAATATCAGCAAAGACACTAGCTCTGGTTCAGAGTTGGATTTCAGAAAAAAAAGAGAGAAGACTCAAATATAAAATAAGAAATGAAAGAGGCAACATTACAACTGATACAGAAATACAAAGAATCATAAAAGACTACTATGAACAATTATATGTCAACTAATTGGATAACCTAGAAGAAATAGATAAATTCCTGGGAACATACAACTTACCAAGACTGAATCATGAAGAAATAAACCAATAACAAATAAGGAGATTGAATCAGTGATCAAAATCCTCCCAACAAAGTAAAGCCCACACGTGATGGCTTTATTCATGAATTCTACCAAACATTTAAAGAAGAATTAATATGAGTCCTTCTCAAACTCTTCCAAAAAATTGAAGAGGAAGGAACACTCCCAAACTCATTTTACTAGGCCAGCATTACCCTGATATCAAAGCCAGACAAGGACACTACAAGAAAACAACAACAACAACAACTATAGGCCAGTATCCTTGATGAGTATAGACACAAAAGTACTGAACAAAAATATTGCCAAACTGAATTCAACAGTACATTAAAGGGATCACACACCTGATCAAGTGAAATTTATTCCTGGGATGCAGGGGAAATTCAACACATGAAAGTCATTCAATATGATACATAATGTTAAAAGAATAAGGGATAAAAATCATATTATCATCTCAATAGATGCAGAAAAAGCATTTGATAAAACTCAAGATCATTTCATAATAAAAACTCTCAAAATATTAGGTATAGAAGGAATGATGTACATCAACATAACAAAAGGCATGTATCACAAGCCCACAGTTAACATCATACTCAATGTTGAAAAGCTTCCTCTAAGATCAGGAACAAGACAAGGATGCCCAGTCTTGCCATTGTTATTCCACATAATATTGGAAGCCCTACCCAGAGTAATTAAGCAAGAAAAAGAAATAAAAGGCATCCAAATCCAAAAGGAAGAAGTAAAATTGTCTCTGCAGATGACATAATCTTATATATAGACAACCCTAAAGACTCAGAAAACTGTTAGACCTGATCAACAAATTCAGTGAAGCTGAAGGATACAAAATCAACATAGAGAAATCAGTTCTGCTTCTACATACTAACAATGAACTACCAGAAAGAGAAATTAAGAAAACAATCCCATTTAAAATAGCATAAAAATACCTAAGAATTCATTTAACCAAGGAGGCGAAAAACCTGTACACTGAAAACTACAAGACTCTAATGAAATAAATTGAAGAAAACACAAATAAGTGAACTATATGCCATTTTCAAGGATTGGAAAAATTAATATTGTTAAAATGCCCATACAATCCTAAATTATCTACAGATTCAATGCAATCTCTAGCAAAACTCTAAGGGCATTTTTCACAGAAGTTGAAAGACAATCCTAAAATTTGTATGAAACCACAAAAAACCTCAACCAGCCACAGCAATCTTGAGAAAGAACAAAGCTGAGGACATCACACTTTCTGAATTCAAACTATATTGTGAAACTACAGTAATCAAAACAATGTGGTACTGGCATAAAACATACACAGATCAATGGAACACAATAGGGAGCTCAGAAATAAGTCTGTACATATGCAGTCAACTAATTTTTGATAAGGGCACCAAGAACACACAATGGGGAAAGGGTAGTCTCTTCAGTAAACGGTGCTGGGAAAACTGAATAGCCACATGCAAAAGAATAACTCTGGACTTCTATTTTACAGCCCTCGTAAAAATAATTCAAGTGGATTAAATACTTAAATGTAATATCTGAAACCATAAAATTCCTAGAGAAAACACATTCTGTGTTTTTCCTGCACAGAAAAACAATTAATAGAGTGAAAAGGTAACCTACGTAATGGTAGAAAATATTTGCAAACCGTATACCTGATAAGGGGTTGATATCCAAAGTACATAAGGAACTCATACACCTCAATAGAAAATTTGAAAAACCTAAATAATGCCATTTTTAAATGAGTAAAGGACCTGAATAGACAGTTTTCCAAAGAAGACTTAACAGTCAACAGGTACATGAACAGGTGCTCAACATCACTAATCACCAGGGAAATGCAAATCAAAACCAAAGTGAAACATCACCTCACACCTGTTAGGATGGCTTTTATCAAAAGGACAAGAGATAAGTGATAGCAAAGACGTGGAGAAAAGGCCTAGTGTACTGTTGGTAGACACATAAATTGGCACAGCCATTATAAAAAACAATATGGAGGTTCCTCAAAATATTAAAAATAGAACTACCATATGATCCATAATCCCACTTCTGGCATATATCTGAAGGAAATAAAATCAGTATCTCAAAGCAATATCTGCACTCCCACATTCATTGTAGCTTTATTCACAATAGCCAAGATATGGAAACATCCTAAGTGTTCATTTATGAATGAATGAATAAAGAAGATTTTACACACACACACACACACACACACACACACACACACAATATTATTCAGCCATGAGAAAGAAGGAAATTCTGCCACATTTGCAACAGCACTGATGAACCGAGAGGACATTATGCTAAGTAATTTATATTCCACATTTATATGTGGAATCCAAAAAAAAAGTCAAATTTATAGAGTAGAATTGTGGTTACCAGGGGCTGGGATGTGGAGGAAATCAGGAGATGCTAGTCAAAGAGTACAAGTTTTCAATTATAAGATGAATAAGTTCAGGGGCCTAATGTATAGCATGATAACTATAGTTAACAATACTGTATTGAATACTTGAAATTTGATAAGAGACTAGATCTTAAGCATTCTCAAACACACAAAAAATGGTAACTATTAGAGGTGATGTGTATGTAAATTACCTTGATTGTGGTAATCATTTCACAATGTATACATATACCAAATTATCACATTATATTCTTTAAATATGCACAATTTTTTTTGAATATTGTTTTATGTTATTTTTTTATACAGCAGGTTCTTATTAGTTATTTTATACATATTAGTGTAAATATACACAATTTTATTTCTTAATTACACCTCAATAAAGCTAGGGGAAAAAGAATCATTGTAGTATATGGTAGAAAATACTATAGTAGAGTTATACATATGCTTACTTACAGGGGTGGAGCGTGTAACCCATCCTGGGGGAGAGAAGCTGGCTAGGGCCTATATGCACAAATGTCTCTCTATACCATGATGAATTTCCAGGCCAGGAACTGATATGCTTCTATGTGAAGTTTTAGAAGTTTTACTATGGAGGACAGGAGAGTTGGATTGCAAAAGGCAAGAGTAGATGATTTCTTGCCTTCCAAAAACATATTTATTGAGCACTTACTACACACCAGACACTTTTTTAGGGACTGAGAATACAACATCAAACCAAACAGACAAAATCCCTGTCATTATGAAGCTTATATTCTACTGGAGGGAAAACAGGTAATAGCATGGAACTAGGGGAAGCACAAGGGATTTTTAGGCTGTGGAATTAATCTGTATTGTAGTGGTAGATGTATGATGCTGTGCAATTGTCAAAAGTTACAGAAATTTAAAGCACAAAGAGTGAAACTTAATACACACAAAAATTTTTTAAAAATCAACCAGGAGGTTGGGGGATCCCAGGATAGAATGCACACTATGACAAAAAAAAATCTAACTGTATTATGTAAGACATAACCTCACTGAGGAGACTGAGCAAAAGGTGCTGACCTAAGTAACTTTGACAAATGGTGTTTTCACTATACACACTAAGACTAAAGACAAAAGGGACTGTATAGGAACACTGAACGCTAGTTGTTAAAGTTGTTTCTCATGGGGATATGGCCTAACAATTCCAACATTGCTGTACATGTATACTGGGATGAACAAATAAATAAATGGATGGTGGGAGCCAGGCTGCTCACCACTGGTGAGGGAACTTACAGATAAGCAAGGAGAGAAGGCTAGAATGATCCATGTGATACTGGATTAGAGTCAAAGACATCAGTATAAATTTACATTTAGCTTAACACAGATACAGATGAATTCATACAGAAATAATTATAGATGTGAGTGCATACGTGAGTTTCTTAGGTTTGTCCTCTGAGAAGGCCTAGAAGCAAAGACACCCAGCAACAAGCACACCCAAAACCCAGATCTTGTTTTCTAATAACATTCTCTAAGAAAAGGAACTGGGACTTCTTGGAGAAATGCTGATACTAGGGTTGGGGCAGGAAATATACAATATGAGCCTGGAGCATCTTGTAGCACCAAAAAGTAAGGAAGTGTTCAAATAACAAAATAATGTCAAAGTGACACAGGAGCCACCTGAAATAGTTCGCAATGGCCAAGGCTGGAACAATTTGAGCAAAAAATGTATAATACAGTATTGGATTATAACACAGAGTATAAAACAAATATCTATGAGTCCATACTGATATAAGTAAACGGTTGAATAATAAATGGAGAAGACGCAAACCTCCAGCACACAAGAACTTCCCAGTAATTTAAGTAGATACTTCCTCATTAAGTAGGTAGAATTTAAGTCCCCACCTTTTGAGTGTGGGCTGTGCCTAGTGACTTATTTCCAAAGAGTAGAGTATGTAAAGGGGGGTAAAATTAACTTTACAGTGGAGAAATCTGATAGACACTGTCTCAGATGATTAAAGTTAACATCAACAGTGATAAATCTTGTTGATAGTATGAACTTTGATATAATGTGATGAGAAGGGCACTTCACCCTATGTCCTTTCTCCCAAAACCCTATAACACCCAAACTAACCATGAGAAAAACACTAGGCAAACCCAAATTGAGGGACATTCTACAAAACATCTGATGGTACTCCTCAAAACTGTCAAGGTCATCAAAAACAAAGAAAGTCTGAGAAACTCTCACAGAGAGTAGAGGAAGCTAAGGATGAATGTCGTATGGTATCCTGGATGAGATCCTTGAACAGAAAAGGGACATTAGGGAAAAACTAAGGAAATCTGGAGAAAGTATGGCTTTTAGCTAATAATAGTGTATCAGTGTGGTCCCTTCGTTTTAACAAATGTACCCTAGCAATGTAAGAAGCTAACAACAGGGGAAATTGGGAGAGAGGCATATAGAAACTCTCTGTATTATTTTTGCAAATTTTCTGTAAATCTAAAAGTATTCAAAAATAAAGTATTTATTTACATAAAAATAACCAAATGATTATAGAGGTTTATTATAAGTGCTATGGAAAAAACAAAACAAGGTAAGGGAGATTGGGTGTGGGGGATCTGGGGGCTATTTTACACAGGGTGCTGAGGAAGGCCTTTCTGAGGAGCTGACATTTGAGCAGCAAGCCATGTGGGCATCTGGGGGAAGAGTGTGCCAGGAAGTGGAAACAGTGAGAGCAAAGGATCAAGGTGGAAGCTCTCAGGAAGGAGCCTCCTGAAAATGGTTCAGATGCAACAGAAAAAAGGTCTGAACCATGGCAGTGGTGGGAGGGAAGGAGGGAACACACCTGAGGAATCTTATTTTATGAACCAGGAAGAAGAAACGAAGAATGGTCTAGAAGGAGAAAGGCCCTCTCACTGTGCACAGTTACCACACTATCATGTGGCAATGCTCAGGGTGCTATGGCTTTACCACAGCTCAGTACTTACTTCATCTGGTCCTCGCTGCAACCCTGGTGTCCTCATTCTCACTTCTAGGAATCAAGACCCTGAAGCCCAGACTGAGAGTTTCCCAGCTCATAGCTTGCAAGGACAAACTGAAAAGTTGAAACTAGGCCTTCTGACCATATATCCCATGATTTTCCATTTTGCTTCTGTCCCAAAGTACTTTCTGTGACAGTACCAAGGCATCTCGAAGGAGGCAAATGTTGTGTGGTCCACTGAATCCTAGGAAGTTTGACGGGGCAAACAGTCACCCCCCTCAAACCCCAGGGACAGGTCCTAGACAGTTTATACCTGACTCAGAGAAAAACTTTTACAAAGGTCTTATAAGTCCTGGTATCAATAATGTCTCTTTACAACCTACATATAGAAGGGCAGGAGGACAGGTTTTCTGCTACTATCTTTATTATTTTTATTTATTTCATTTTATTATTATTTTGAGGGGGCCATGCCGTGGGGCATGTGGGATCTTAGTTCCCCAAACAGGGATTGAGCCCGTGCCCCCTGCAGTGGAAGTGCGGAGTCCTAACCACTGGACCAATGGGAAAGTCCCTTTTCTGCTGGTATCTTGCCAACCTTTGATATCCCAAATGGATCTTGCGGCCTCATGCCTCATATTGCATGTGTGTGTATCTCTTAAATTTCTAGATTGCAGAACATATGTTCCTCTTTCTTCTTTTCTCATTTACACACATGTTCTTAGGGTTTCCAAGGGCTGTAACAGTCCCAAGCAAATTTTCCCAGGCCTAACAGCAACTGGCTCCCCCAAATGCTTAGCTGAAAGTAAAACCAACCACAGGAAACGATCGTCCTAAAGTAACACCCTTCTCGGTTCTCAGGCCTCCAGGAGATAATGGTGGAGTTTGGGAACAGGGCAGAACCCAAAGTTATCTACCTGAATTCACTCCAAATCTATTTGATTATCAGACCATGTTATAATGAATATTATTAGGCTTCTGAATCATCAGGCTCCTGGAACCATAATGTATCAAGATTTTTCTATGCTCTCTGCCTCTAATTTCAAAACATTTCTAACTTATTTTACCCCAAACCTCTTAGTAGTGGCTCCAAACCCATCTAGGAAAGGCATTGCATCCTGCTATCTCTGCACTTCTTCCCCTGCTTGGTTCCACCCCAACTCAGTGCCACCCCTCTCCCGGCCCCAAAGAGCAGAATTTCTTCTCATCCCTGAAGCTCACCCATGACCATCTTCTTCTGAATGGTTATATGGAGTGTTCCTTAGCATTCTGGAGCCCTTCTGGGTATTGAGCCTTTGCAAAAGAGGACAGAATCTTATAGCATCTAGAAATTTGAGTGTGTGGAAAGATTTTTTTCTCAAGTCCATTTTGGTCTCAAAGAGGAAAAGGGTGTTTGTTAAAATGCTTATCTGTCCATAAGGATTTAATATTTCTAACAATCTAATTTAACTTGACCCTTCTTCATTTATTAATAGATTTTAGAGCAGCATCCTCCCTCCCTCTTTTACCCACTCTCCTTTATCCTTTCACAAGATATATGTTAATTATAATCTTCAGGCTTAGTTGCTCAGAAATGGATTAGGGGACTTCTTCAACTGTTAAATTATTCTCCGTTCCTGAAGGGAAATAATTGGAACATCTATGTCTGCAGCCATCTTGGAGAAAGACACGATATTGAAGGTGTTAAATTAAATTACATTGTGGTTCTAAGTTAAACTGTCTGAGAACTGACTTCCTTGACAGCTCTGATTCAGGCCTCCCAAAATGTCGCACACTATGACTCATACTTCCTTCTGGAAATGACAAAACTTCCTCACCACCCTGATCTAAGCTGCCTGCTTTTGGTCCTCCGTGCTCTCAGGAAGGGATTGAGTTGTATGTTACATTTTTTCCATGGTGGGCAAGGAAACCCATCTTTTGTTTTTCCAAAGGGAGAAACACACACACACACACACACACACACACACACACACACACACACACAAAGAATGACACACCAAAAATTCTTAAAATTAATACCAGGCAGAGAATCAATACCATCACCCCCACCCTCCGCACCCCTGGAAAATAAATAAATGATTTAAGAATTGTAAAAACAAGAGGGAGCTGACATTTTAACCATTTATGTCCCAAAGCTTTTTAAAAATTGTTCCATTTTCTAAGGGAAGAAAGGTATAGTAACTTTGCAAAGCTAATGTTTTTATTATTCAAGGTAGTCTTAAAGAGCTTAGATGTTGGAGGTAGCTAAAATTCAATGCTGAGCAGTGCTCATATATTTCCCAGGGAGACTGCATTCCTTGTGTGTTGAGATGTTGCGGGGAAGAGCAAATTTGGGGCACAGAAGAGAGGAGAGGAGAGGGAGGATGAGGAGAGGAAGGGGTACAATTGCCAACAATATTTTGTTCTTCTGAAATCTTCTGAAGTATAAATGTGTGCCCATCTGTGTATTACAATGTATAACCCAGCACTCATTAAAAAAATACTGTTTACTAGAGTGAAGAAGCACCTAGAATATTAACTCAGTATAAACATTTGCCATATTGTGAATAAGGATTTATTTTGAGGGTAAGGAATTTGAGATCAGAAGCTTAAACATATTTTTCTATTTTCCAGCTAAATTAAGTTGAAATTTTGATGAATATATATATATATAATGTGTATGAAATAAAGAAGGGTATGCATATCTATTTATACAGCCTTACATTTGTTCTTCGAGTTTTAGTACATGATGATTGAGAAGGAGAAAATTGCCTTACATACTTCATCTCTTTCTATCCTTACAACAAGGCAATGGGTATCAGTCCTGAGTTCTATTCCCAGCTCCACTACTGGGTTATTGTGGGCTAGTAATTTAATTGAAAATAGGTCAGATGACTCCCAGAGACCCTTCCAATTTCGAAATTCTATGGTCCCAAGATTTTAGCCATGGGATTTCTCTTCCTCTTTTCAAAGGAAACACCAAGAGGTATTGCTTCTTCTTGTTGACAGCTCTTGACCGTCACTTGGGGACCTCAATGGTTCTGCCAAACTCCATCTCCTAGGAGATGGGGCTTAGGAACAGGGCACTCACCCACCCCACTCTTTCTTGACCCCCTCTCCACTGGCAGATCAGCTGGCCTTTGGCCTGATTCTGAGAGGGGTAAGGAGGTCTGCCAGGACATAAGGCAGGATTCTTATATACTTCCTTGATCACTGTTGATTTGCATTTCTTTCAAACAATTTTATGAGTAGGTAGAAGCCCCCATTCATGTCACACACATTTCGGAGTGCTTGTCATATGCTTAAATCACTGTGCCACACCCTGGATATAAGACATAGTTGGGCAAGCCCTTAACTCTCATGAGCCTGCAAGCAATTATGCAATTGTGCTTTAGATCAGGGAGGCAAAGGGACCAGAAATAGTGCCCAATCAACCAACAATGGCCTCTGAAGTTTCACCAGTAATGATTCATTCTTTGAGTCTTTTAAGTTCCTTGAACTTTGAGAGTACTTTACTATAATTCTTTTAAATGTACTTGGAATGAGGGAGGAGCCCACTTTATGGCCCTAAAGGAATGAGGTGAAGAGGAGGAAGAGCTGGGGAGGGGTGAAGAGACATCAAAGAGAAACCAGGGTAATTAACAAGGGTGGGGAGAATGGGTCCCAAAAGGTCAATGCTCATAGAAAACAAAAAATTTTAATTAATACATTAAACTAACATCTGTTCTGATGGTAGTCTATTATCAGTTGGTCAGCCTGTTGGCAAACATTGAACTCCTGTGGTGTTCCAGGCGCTATTCTAGGTGTTGGAGATATATCAATGAACATGATAAAACTGCTGAATGAAAGGAGCTTAAAGTCTATAGATAAGGAGAGAGGCAGGAGGAGAAAGAGGGAGGAAGTTAATTTCAAAGCTTAATAATGTCCAACCACTAAAGGGATAAAAGAAAAAGATAGTACAGGGTGTGACTGGGGATGGTGGGAATGGCTACTGTAGTTGGGGTGGTCAGAGGAGAATTTTCTAGGAGGTAATATTTGAGCTAAGGCCTGAATAATGAGATACAGGTAGACATGTAAATATTTGGGGGAAGAATTCCAAGTTAAAAGAACAGCAACTACAAAGACTCTCCACAGCCTGCTTGAGGGTCAGAAAGAAGGCTGGGCTGGTGTGACTGGAGTGCAATGGAGAAGGGGAGAGAACTGTAGGAGATGATGCTGGGAGTTGGGCAGGGGCCAGCTCGTGCAGGGCAAGCTGATGTCCTAATAACAATAATAATAGCAGCAGCTGGCATTTATTGCATCCTTCCACCCCGCGAAACACTTTCTGTGGATTAGCTTCTTTATTTGTCACATCTAGTCCACGAGGTGGCTGCTATTTCCACTGTTCACATGGCCAATGGTACACGCTAGAGCTGGGGTGTGGAGCCCCCCAGGGTCTGAGCCCAAGACTGGTTCTTTTTCTTTAAATTTTTTATTGGAGTAGAGTTGATTTACAGTGTTGTGTTAGTTTCAGGTGTACAGCAAAGTGAATCAGTTATACATATACATCTATCCACTCTTTTTTAGATTCTTTTCCCATATAGGCCATTACAGAGTATTGGGTAGAGTTCCCTGTGCTATTCATTGATCCTTATTAGTTATCTATTTTATATATAGTAGTGTGTATATGTCAATCCCAGTCTCCCAATTGATCCCCAAAACTGGTTCTAGTTATTAAATATTTTACTCTACTGATATACCAAAGAAATCAGTGGACTCAAATACCTCATTGTGTACATATAAGATGAAGCATGCCCACTATCATCATCCAACTTAAAGTCTAGAAGATACTACGGAAGGGACCCTCTTTAAAAGTCTGTGTAAGAGTGGAGAGCAGTGCCTGAGAGTACAACCTGTGTGTGGTTGCTTTGTCTACTTCTTAGACAAATGTTGTAGAATGTTGGGTAGAATGTTGTTTCCCTTCCTTTATCTACCCTCAACGCCCACCCTGCCCAATGCTACTCAATATGGTGCCAAATTCACTCCGACATCTCTTTAGGACACACTTCCCAGAGAAGAGGCACTGGAGAAAGGTGAGGAACATGCTGACAGAGCATCGAGAGCTCCATGTTCCAGACTTACTCCTGCCTTGATCACACTGGAGGGTTGTTAGAGATAACAATTTTGCCCTTTGGGCTTCTGTTTTCTCATCTGTAAAATGAGATTGGCCCTAGCTGGGAAACATAATAGGCAAAGGTAAATAGAAGCCCCCAGGGGAGTGCCCTAAACTTGATACTTTAAAAGAAATCATAATGTTTACTTGCTGAACTTCCACCCCTAGAGCCCATTGACATTTGCAGTATGGCTAGTGTAATAGGCAGAATAATGACCCCCAAAGATGTTCATATCCCAATCCCAGGAACAAATGAATATGTTACCTTACATGGCAAAAGGGGCTTTAAAGGTAGATGTAATTAAATTAAAGATTTTGAGACAGGGAGCTTATCTTGCATTATCCAGGTGGGTCCAATGTAATCACAAGCTTCCTTATAAGAGGGAGGCAGGAGAGTTAGTGTCAGTGATTTGAGGAGGACTCAACCCACCATTTCTGGCTTTGAAGATGGAGGAAGGGGCCATGAGCCAAGGAATGCAGGCTGCCTCTAGAATCACTGGAAAAAGCAAGAGAATGGATTCTGCCCTCAGAGACTCCAAAAGGAGTCACCCTGCTGATACCTTGACTTTAGTCTAGTTAGACAGATTCTGGACATCTGACCTCCAGAACCATAAGATAATAAATTAGTATTGTTTTGAGCCACTAAATTTGTGGTAATTTCTCTCTTTTTGACAACTGTGTAGCTTTATTCATTAGGGTCTTAGTATAAAATTACAAAAGTATAGAATTAACCTCTCAAGATCAAAGTAGTTAGGCATTTTAGCAGGAAGCATTGCAGATGGAGATTCTGTCAATAGGAACCCCATAGGAAACAAATCCAGGCCGAACAAATCGTGACCTGATACTGTTTCTCAGAGATTCTTCCTGATTCTGTCCAAAGACTTTTCCTAAGGTTTCTCTAGGCCAGACTGGACATGGTACCTTTATCCAGGTCTGTTACACAGAAGTGCTAAAAGTCATGTGATCTGCCATATCTTAATTGGTAATTTCTTATGGCAGCAATAGGAAACTAATACAGTTGGCCTAACCTTTGGCAATGCATGCTAGTGTTAATTCTCCATCATAAAGTCTCATAATAAAAACTCTAAAGAGAATCTCCGCTTTGTGCCTCATGACCTGGTTTCTTAAATTTGTGAGCAGTGTTCTGCATTGATTCATTCAGACATTGGAGACAATCTTTCACACCCCTCTTATCTTGATTTCTTTTGCAACATCAGGTTGGTATTTGTCACTTCTTATCTCATAGGACACTCTTCTACAATGGAAAAAATAACAAAATAAAAAATCAAATCCACCTATATGCAAAAGTATTTGAGTTCTGTTTTAGAGAAATGTGCTGTATACAAGCCCCATATTTGCTCTGTGAGGGGCGTGGCACAAAATGACCACTTTTTCTTTACTCCATGAACAGCATTCTCTGAAAGTACAAAATATTCTTTGGATTCAGAGCCATGTGCCATATATACTGACAGATCTCACGACCCTCCTTCATTGACTAAACATAATAAATACAATGGGAGCTGTAAGAACTTTAAAGGTGGAGTCGTAGGCTTCTAGGTATGGTAGGGATCTTAAAGATCACTTAACTCCCCCTGTGAAAGCAAACGTCTCAGAAATGGGATATGGTGGGAATCAGTCCTTTGTTAAATTAAATTAGATCCTCGCTGGATCCTTGTAAGTTCTCACATGTCCCTAAAATTAACATAGAAATTGTGTCCTTCCCTGGTGTTACTCTGGAGCAGTGAGAAATAGCCCTCTTGGTCTATCCATGTAAAAGGAGCTGGGATGCCCAACTTCTGAGGCTGGGAATGTGTTCCATTTCCCATTAGCTTGAGCTAAGCCAAAATATTTTGAAGCTCTGAAGCTATTGCTACTACAGAAGCCAACCAATCAGATGAGATATTGATATTCTTAGAAGAGATGATTAAATAATTTGAGAGTAATTATCTACATCGAATGAAGAGTCTAGGAGAATTACACACTGCAGATTTCTTTCTAACCTAACACTGAGTAACAGACATTGTGGTTTAAGGTACCGTAAAAAAGTTCTTCTTCAGCGTTTTTTGAGTTTAGAAGGGTAACAATCACGGGGATATTTTTTAAAGATATGAAATTTTTTGTTCTCAAGTTAAATAATTGACTAAATTGCCTTCAGAAGTAAAAAAATCTTTAAAAAGCTTGGCCCTGAAAGACTGATATAATTTCCCTTCTCTCATAATATAGCCTCAGATTACAAAATCCCATTTAAACTTCTCCTTTCTTTGAAACAAATGAGAAGCAGGAAAGTGAAAGTAAAACATCAGTATAAATATGGAGCTTTTCTAGGAGTGAAAAAAAAATATGCATGTATACAATTTCTCAGTAGTACAAATATTTCAATAGATCTTTTTGGAAAGTTCAACACAAAGAAAATCCACTTAACCCTTAATCAAAATGCTCTCTGTATTTGCTTTGCTCTTCTTGGCTCTCTACAATTAGAGTGTAGCAAGCATAAGTTTTTCTTAGTGAATTCCTGCCTTGTAAATCAATGACATTGGTGATGTTTCTTACTTTTTGTATCAAGTTGCTTGCTTAATTAAGTTACCATACCTTTTAAGGGTTTGTAGTGTTTTAAGAAAACAATGGATACTTAGATGCTAAATAATAATGTCTGCCCAATTCAGAGCTTTTTGCCAAATCCAGGATCCTTTTATAAAAGGCCTTTTCAGTGGTCAAGGCACATTAAACTTGGAATTGAAAGGTCACTAAAAGACACTGAGATTTTCAATTAAGTGTAATTCCCTTCTCAAGAAAGGTAACACTTCTGATTTCTGCATGAATATTCTTAGGGAATGATGGAGAGGTGTATGAGGGGCAAGGTCCTTTAAGATCAGAAATAAGAACACCAGGGTCATAGGTGCATTTATATACAGCCTGCATGATGTGTTAAATGTTTTAAATTACTTGCCACTACTCAAAACCCAGGATTTTAATCTGTATTTCCTGCTTCTCTTGAAGATTTGGTCCCCCGGGGCCATATTTCTTCATGATGGGAGCTAGTAGGAGCTGCCAATGGCTACCCTTTAGGCAAGGCACAAGCTTGCCATCTCACCAGCCTCCCTGGGCCAGCTTTACCAATTTGTACTCCCTGCCTGACTGATGGGCTTGTGGGTTTGTGAACCTGGCTTGGTGTGTAAAGAAATCTGGCTACTGCTTCTCTGGAAATTAGGGAGCACTCATGTCCTCTGATAGCTCTGTTGACGAGGAACCCTCCGTCTTCCATGTCCTGGGTGAGAAGTGTCTTGTCCTGAAAGCCTCCTGGGAAAATTCCAGGAGGCTCTTAGTGAGACTGAAGGAGTTGAGAAGCCTCCTTGGTACATATGGGATGCTTAATAAAACTATGAGTAGGTCTTAGTCTCCTCTTAGTCTTTTATCGTCTCTTCATTTTCAAGCCAAAATTGGCCATTAGGCAAATTATGAAGTAGGTGAAGTTAACTCTTGTAACCTCATTCTCTCCTTTTCTCTTCGGAGAGGAACTCAGCCCTAATCAATCAGATGGTCTATGGACTAACATAACATCACTCTCAGACCTCCAATGGCTTCCCATCACTTTAGAATAAAACCCAAAGTACATACCATGGCCAACAAGGCCCTATATGATCTGGCCCCTGTCTACCTTTCCATCTTTATCTGCTACCACTCTCCCCCTCCCTCACCGTGCTCTAGCCATAGTGAGGTGTTTACTATTTCCCAAAAAGGCCAAGCAGGATCCCATCTAAGGGCCTTTCCACTAGCTATTCCCCAAGCCTGGAAAGCGCTTCCCATAGGCAGGGATATAGCTAGCTTCCTCACTCCGTTTAGGCCTCTACTCAAATTTCACTTTCCCAGAGTTGGCATTGCCTAACAACTGACATATATAGCCCATTCTCTTTTTGTTTTGGTTTTTTGTTTTGTTTTCTTTGTTTCGTTTTCTTTGTTTCTTGTTTTGTTTTGATTTTGTTTATTTGTTTGTTTGTTTTTGGTTGCGCAGCTTGCAGGATCCTAGTTCCCTGACCCCGGTGGTCTAGTGGTTAGGACTCTGGGCATTCACTGCCAAGAACCTGGGTTCAGTCCCTGGTCGGGAAACTAAGAACCCACAAGCTGCATGGCATAGCCAAAATAAAATAAAACAAAGCTTATATTTTTAAAAGTAATAAAATAAAATAAATAGCCTATTCTCCCATCACAGTCCATCATTCCCTATCCCCTCATCCTGCTTTATTTTCATATCCTTGATCACTAATTTAACACTCTAGAGGAAATCCTCACTTTGCATGGTAGTGGGGACCATAAAAATGGTCATACACTTCTGCAAAGCATTCTTAATAATAAATGGGGAAAATTATGATTGCTCCATTAATGACCATTAAAATTTTTGGTCAAAACATTAAAAACACTCCTATCATTGGTTATAAACATATATAAATATGAAAAACTTATAAAATAAAGATTTATTTACTACACTGTAATTTTAAACATTAGGAATATTGAGAATTTAAATGTTTTATTTCTTTATAGAAAACGTATCAATTGGATGGACATTTCTCAAAAGAAGATATACAGAAGGACAAAAGGTACGTGAAAAGATGTTCAATGTCACTAATCATTACCAAAATGCAAATCAAAACACAATGAGATACTGCTGCAAATCCATTAAGATGGCTATTATTTTACAAAAACACAGAAAATAACAAGTGTTGTTGAAGTTGTGGAGAAACTGGAACTCTTGTGGATTGTTGCAGAGATGTAAAATGGTGCAGCCACTATGGGAGATAGTATGACAGTTCCTCAAAAAATTAAACATAGAATTATCCTGTGATTTACAGTTTCACATCTAGATATATACATGAAAGAATTAAAAACCAAGGACTTGAATAGATATTTGCACACCAATATTCATAGCAGCATTATTCATAATAGCCCAAAGGTAGAAAAAAGCTAAATGGGATAAACAAAATGTGGTACATACATACAATGGAATATTTTTCAGCCTTAAAAAGATCTTAAAAAAAAGAAAGTAAATTCTGACACATGCTACAGTATGGATGAACCTTAAAGACATTATGCTAAGTGAAATAGGCCAGTCACAAAAAGACAAATACTATATGACCCCACTTATACGAGGTATCTAGAGTAGTGAAATTCATTGACACAGAAGGTAGAATAGAGGTTACCAGGGGCTGGGGGAAGAAGGGAATGGGGGGAGACCTTCAAGATGGCAGAGGAGTAAGACATGGAGATCACCATCCTCCCCACAAATACATCAAAAATACATCTACACGTGGAACAGCTCTTACAGAACACCTACTGAACACTGGCAAAAGACCTCAGACTTCCCCAAAGGCAAGAAACTCCCCACGTACCTGACTAGGGCAAAATTAAAAAAAAAAAAAAAGCAGAGACAAAAGAATAGGGACGGGACCTGCACCAGTGGGAGGGAGCTGTGAAGGAGGAAAGGTTTCCACACTCTAGGAAGCCCCTTCGCGGGCGGAGACTGCGGGTGGCGGAGGGGGAAGCTTCGGAGCCGCGGAGGAGAGCACAGCAACAGGGGTGCGGAGGGCAAAGCGGAGAGATTCCCACACAGGGGATCGGTGCCGACCAGCACTCACCAGCCTGAGAGGCTTGTCTGCTCACCCGCCGGGATGGGTGGGGGCTGGGAGCTGAGGCTGTGGCTTTGGAGGTCAGATCCCAGGGAGAGGACTGGGGTTGACTGCATGAACACAGCCTGAAGGAGGCTAGTGCACCACAGCTAGCTGGGAGGGAGTCCAGGAAAAAGTCTGGACCTGCTGAAGAGGCAAGAGACCATTGTTTCGGGCTGCACGAGGAGAGGGGATTCAGAGCACCGCCTAAGTGAGCTCCAGGGATGGGCGTGAGCCACGGCTATCAGCGCGGACCCCAGAGATGGGCATGAAACACTAAGGCTGCTGCTTGCAGCCACCAATAAGCCTGTGTGCAAGCACAGGTCACTATCCCCACCTCCCCTCCCAGCAGCCTGTGCAGCCTGCCACTGCCAGGGTCCCGTGATCCAGGGACAACATCCTCAGGAGAACACACAGCGTGCCTCAAGCTGTTGCAACGTCAAACCAGCCACCGCCACTGCAGGCCCACCCCACACTCCATACCCCTCTCTCCCCCCGGCCTGAGTGAGCCAGAGCCCCCTAATCAGCCGCTCCTTTAACCTGGTCCTGTCTGGATGGGAACAGACGCCCTCAGGCGACCTACATGCAGAGGCGGGGTCAAACCCAAAGCTGAACCCCAGGAGCTCTGCGAAAAAAGAAGAGAAACGGGAAATCTCTCCAGCAGCCTCAGGAGCAGCGGATTAGATCTCCACAATCAACGTGATGTACCCTGCATCTCGGGAACACCTGAATAGACAACAAATCATCCCAAAATTGAGGCAGTGGATTTTGGGAGCAACGGTAGACTTAGGGTTTGCTTTCTGCATCTAATTTGTTTAGGTTTCATGTTTATCTTAGTTTAGTATTTGGAGTTTACTATCATTGGTAGATTTGTTTATTGATTTGGTTGCTCTCTTCCTTCTTTTTTTTATTAAATATAGATATATATTTTTTTCCTTTTTTTCTTTTTGTGAGAGTGTATGTGTATGCTTCCTTGTGTGATTTTGACTGTATACCTTTGCATTTACCATTTGTCCTAGGGTTCTGCCTGACTGTATTTTTTTTTTGTTTTTCTTTTTGTTTTGGTTCTTTTGTTGTTGTTGTTATTGGGTTTTTTTAGTATAGCTTTTACCACTTGTTAGCATTGGTGGATTTGTTTTTTGGTTAGTTT
>NW_020173113.1:1180431-1200863 GCF_003031525.2 Neophocaena asiaeorientalis asiaeorientalis | reverse complement strand
CACTCTCCACACCTCGCTTCCGGGGAGCCTGTGCAGCCCGCCACTGCCAGGGTCCCAATATCCGGGGACAGCTGCCCTGGGAGAACGCACGGTGCACCTCACGCTGGTGCAACGTCACGCTGGCCTCTGCCGCCGCAGGCTCGCCCCACACTCCGTGGCTTCCATCCCCCCAGACTGAGTGAGCCGGAGCCCCTGAATCAGTGGCTCCTTTAACCGCATCCTGTCTGAGCGAAGAACAGATGCCCTCTGGCTACCTACACTTGAGTGTGTATCTGTATGCTTCTGTGTGAGATTTTGTCTGTATAGCTTTGCTGTCACCATTTGTCCTAAGGTTCTATGCATCCGTTTTTTCTTTTTCTTACTTTTTAAAAAAAATATTTTTTTAATAATATTTTTTTTTATTTTAGCAACTTTATTTTATTTTATTTTATTTTATTTTACTTTATTTTATTTTACCTTACTTTATTTTATTTTGTTTTATCCTCTTTCTTTCTTTCTTTCTTTCTCCTTTTTCTCCCTTTCATTCTTCTTCTTTCTTTCTTTCATTTTTAAATAACTTTTTAAATTTTTTAATAATTATTTTTTAATTTAATGACTTTTTATTTTATTTTTCTTTCTTTCTTTCTTTCTCCCTTTTCTTCTGAACTGTGTGGCTGACAGGGTCTTGGGGCTCCGGCAGGTGTCAGTCCTGTGCTGCTGAGGTGGGAGAGTTGAGTTCAGGACATTGGTCCACCAGAGACCTCCCAGCTCCACATAATATCAAACAGTGAAAGCTCTCCCAGAGATCTCCATCTCAACGCCAAGACCCAGCTTCACTCAACAACCAACAACCTACAGTGCTAGACACCCTATGGCAAACAAGTAGCAAGACAGGAACACCACCCCACCCATTAGCAGAGAGGCTGCATAAAATCATAATAAGGTCACAGAAACCCCCAAACACACGACCAGATGTGGTCCTGCCCACCAGAAAGACAAGATCCAGCCTCATCCACCAGAACACAGGCACTAGTCCCCTCCACGAGGTAACCTACACAACCCACTGAACCAACCTTACCCACTGAGGGCAGACACCAAAAACAATGGTAACTGCAAACCTGCAGCCTGCAAAAAGCAGACCCCAAACACAGTAAGTTAAGCAAAAGGAGAAGACACAGAAACACAGCAGATGAAGGAGCAAGGTAAAAACCCACCAGATCAGTCTACCTGAAAAAGAATTCAGAATAATGATAGTAAACATGATCCAAAATCTTGGAAATACAATGGAAAAAATACAAAAAATGTTCAACATGGACCTAGAAGAACTAAAAAGCAAACAAACAATGATGAACAACACAATAACTGAAATTAAAAATACTCTAGAAGGAATCAATAGCAGAATAACTGAGGCAGAAGAACGGATAAGTGACCTGGAAGATAAAATAGTGGAAATAACTACTGCAGAGCAGAATAAAGAAAAAAGAATGAAAAGAATTAAGGACAGTCTCAGAGATCTCTGGGACAGAATTAAACCCACCGGAGGGGGGAAGCTTCAGAGCTGCAGAGGAGAGCGCAGCAACAGGGGTGCAGAGGGCAAAGCAGAGAGATTCCCGCACAGAGGATCAGGGCCGACTGGCACTCACCAGCCCGAGAGGCTTGTCTGCTCACCTGCCGGGGCGGGCGGGGCTGGGAGCTGAGGCTCCGGCTTCAGTCAGATTGCAGGGAGAGGACTGGGGTTGGTGGCGTGAACACAGCCTGCAGGGGGTTAGTGCACCACGGCTAGCTGGGAGGGAGCCCGGGAAAAGTCTGGAGCTGCCGAAGAGGCAAGAGACTCACCAAAAAAAAAAAAAAAGAGTCATGTACGAAAATGTTCATTGCAGCTCTATTTACAATAGCCAGGAGATGGAAACAACCTAAGTGTCCCTCATTGGATGAATGCATAAAGAAGATTTGGCACATATATAGAATGGAATATTACTCAGCCATAAAATGAAATGAAATTGAGCTATTTGTAATGAGGTGGATGGACCTAGAGTCTGTCATACAGAGTGAAGTAAGTCAGAAAGAGAAAGACAAATACCATATGCTAACACATATATATGGAATTTACGAAAAAAAATGTCATGAAGAACCTAGGGGTAAGACAGGAATAAAGACACAGACCTACTAGAGAATGGACTTGAGGATATGGGAAGGGGGAAGGGTAAGCTGGGACAAAGTGAGAGAGTGGCATGGACATATATACACTACCAAACGTAAAATAGCTAGTGGGAAGCAGCCGCATAGCACAGGAAGATCGGCTTGGTGCTTTGTGACCACCTAGAGAGGTGAGATTTGGAGGGTGAGAGGGAGGGAGACTCAAGAGGGAAGAGATACGGGAACATATGTATATGTATAAGTGATTCTCTTTGTTTTAAAGCAGAAACGAACACACCATTGTAAAGCAATTATACTCCAATAAAGATGTAAAAAAGAAAAATTTCACAACTTGTATGGAAACACAAATGACCCTGAATAGCCAAAGCAACGTTGAGAAAGAAAAATGGAGCTGGGGGAATCAGGCTCCCGGTCTTCAGACTATACTACAAAGCTACAGTAATCAAGAGAGTATGGTACTGGCACAAAAACAGAAATATAGACCAATGGAACAGGATAGAAAGCCCAGAGATAAGCCCACACACATATGGTCACCTTATTTTTGATAAAGGAGGGAAGAATATACAATGGAGAACAGCCTATTCAATAAGTGGTGCAGATGTAGAGAATGGACTTGAGGACACATGGAGGGAGAAGGGTAAGCTGGGACAAAGTGTGAGTGTGGCATCTACTTATATATACTACCAAATTAAAAATTGATAGCTAGTGGGAAGCAGCCACATCGCACAGGGAGATCAGCTCAGTGCTTTGTGACCACCTAGAGGCATGGGATAAGGAGGGTGGGAGGGAGATATAAGAGGGAGGAGATATGGGGATATATGTATATGTACAGCTGATTCACTTTGTTGTAAAGCAGAGTCTAGCACACCATTGTAAAGCAATTATACTCCAATAAAGATGTTAAAAAGTAAAAAAAGGGAATGGGGAGTTAGTGTTTAATGAGTACATATTTTCAGTATGAGATGATGAAAAAGTTCTGGACATGGCTAGTGGTGATGGTTGTACGACAATGTGAATATATTTAATGACACAACTGTACATTGAAAAGTGGTTAAAATGGCAAATTTTATGTTGTGTATATTTTGCCAATTAAAAAAACTTATGAAGAGTAATTTGAGCAGTGCTTG
The DNA here is from genome assembly GCF_003031525.2 of Neophocaena asiaeorientalis asiaeorientalis. NCBI lineage: Eukaryota > Metazoa > Chordata > Mammalia > Artiodactyla > Phocoenidae > Neophocaena > Neophocaena asiaeorientalis. The sequence goes on along the minus strand of NW_020173113.1, from coordinate 1,197,600 downwards.
CCTCTTTCTTCTTATTGTAAAACTCATGACATGGAGAGAACATTATTTTTATTCCTTGCTGAACAGCCATATTCCTTTCTAAGTTTGGACCAGCTTCCAACATTTTGTCCTTTGTGTTCTCAATGTCACGAAAAATCTCTAAGAGTTCCTTTAATGTTAACTTTTTTTGCTGGTGTGCCTTCCTCTGGGACTTCTTCATCCTTTTCATGATGAGTCATGCTCACTTTTTTCATTTAAGCCCATAAAGTTGCCTTTCTAACGTCCTCTGACTGCAAAGCTAGAGCCTCTCAAACAGCAGCCCTGTGTCCACATCTCAGAGTCAGCTATTTATTCTATAACTTCGTTTACTTTCTATTAGAAACCTGTAAAGTTACTTACACAGCACAGTAAACTTTCCTGACCTGCTGTGTGCATACTACTTGCTATATGCTTGAATATTTTCAATTGCATGACTTATATTTTTTTCAAAACTCAGCTAAAGAAATTGCATGAAATTGTATCCCCCTCTCTCTCCAGTTGTGTCATCAATAGCCTGTTATAAAGTCCATCTACTAGGCTTTAAATGTTGAAATAACTCCATGGTCCATTGGATGAAGTTGTGTTTGGTGGTAAAAAGCAAATTTTCACATTTCCATTCAAGAGAATCAGGGTGACCTGGAGCATTATCCAACAGTAGTAGTGGTTTTCTTTTGTTATCACATAAACTTTTAAAATTCAAATGTATATATATATATATTTTTTACATATACATGTATCTATAAAAGTTAAATTATTTTCCCTGCAACGTCTCTCTGTCACTGGAAGACAAGGAGACAATACAACTACATGCTTTGCTGTCCTTGTGTGAACTGAGCAACAGACGTGCAGTGACTAGTCACTGATTCACTTTGAAAAGAAGGGATGTGATTGGTCACTGATCATACCATAACATGCATCTCTTATTTACATATTGATTTGTGGACTGGAGAGCTAGCAGTGAAATTTGTATTCTATGCAATTACTCATAATTACTTTATGGTGATGACTGAAATTTGAACTGTGTTGTTGGGTGACTACTGTTAACTAAATCATGGTGATTGAAATTCATGTAAATCGGAACAATGCAAAGTGAGGACTATCGGTATTACACATCTACTATTTGCTTGTTATGTTTCCCCCACCAGAATGTAAGTTAAGTGGGATGGAGACAGCCTATTTTATTTACAGTTATATTCCTAATGCCATAGAACAAAGCCAGAGTAGGGGCTCAAAAATACTTGTAGAAAAGGAGGAAAGGAAAGACAGAGAATGGAAGAAAGGGAGGAAGGAAGGGGAGAGAGAGGTAAGATCATCAAGTTAGATCAACTGTCAAGATCCTCAGAGAAGCAAAAGAACTTTCTCAAAGGCACCCATCTCTCCAAGGTTCTGCCTTGGGGTCTGACATGTACCCCCTAACCTGCGTTGCTCTTCTCGCTCTTTCTCTCTTTCTCTCCAAACTTTATTTCAAGTTATGCATTCACATGAAGATGTGACTAACAACACTTTGGGACCTTAATCAGTTGACCTTTGAGGAGGGATTAGAGCCTTACCTCAGAAGGCCACAATCCTGTGGGGGGAGGTGACATTAGGGTCTTCCCAGACTCCCTAGTATCAGACCACAGAACCTACTAATTCTTAGTTTATGTCAAACTATTTGCATTTTCTTTCCTAATGTCCTTGTGTGGTGCTACAATCAGAGATCACAGGATGCTGGGGTTTTCCTCTGAGTATCTCACTCCCCTGAGGTTAGGTTTCTAATCTACTCATGGCACTCCGTTGTCCCAGAGCAGATGGGGCAGCCTGGCCAACTCAGAGGGGGAAAACACTGACTTCAGATGAAAAATTTCTGTTTCTGTGACTAAGGACTTAGTCAGCTACCTGGTTTAGGACGTACTATTTGTCAGAAAGTAGATCTGGAGGAAATATCACTCATTCTAGCTAGAGTAATCATTTTCAGTACATTTTTTACTCATGAAATTTAAAAAGAACGGGGTGCCAGTTTAACCTTGTGGTTAAGGTTATGAATGAGAACGGAAGTTTAAATTACCCAGGGAGGTCCCTTTAGTCAGAGTTTCAGAGCATTCCAGACTCTTGTGTCAATTAAAGCACATTGAACTTCAATAGAATAACAAAAAGGCAAGCAGTGGTCTGTTTGGAGACTCCGCCTCTTCCCCTAATGTTCTGCTCACTTGCCCTCTCTCCCCCTCCCTCCTTCCTTCGCTCTCTCTTTCCTTCTTTTTCTTCCTTTCTTTGTTTCTCTTTCTCTCTCTTTCTTTCCTTCCTTCTTTCCTTGAAAAAAGCAACTGTTCTTTATAAGAATAAAATTACTTAAGTAATTAAATGGAAATGACCTTAGCTGATATCTTCTAAGTTTCTAAATCCAAGCTCTATATCAACAATTATACGTTTTCTTTAATTTTCAGATCTTTTGCTTTTTCCCTTTCCTTTTCCATCTTCCTCCTGTACCCTCAGATCACCATACTTTGGACCTCCCACTAACGGTTTGAACCCGAGAAAGAAAGAGGTTGACTCCCTCAAAGGAGAGTTACAAGGGGTCAATGATGCCTGCCCCTCTTCTTGTTAGATGCTCTTGCAGGAAGTTTGGTGAAAAGAATTAGTTGGCTAGAATTAGTCTTCAGTTTGGTAAATTTCCAACATCTGTGCTTTTCCTGGTTGTCATTAGCATAAATATTTCCCCCCATATTAGCATAAATATTTGAGAGTCAACAACTGAAAGAATTTGAAAAACTTACTGACTGAAGATTTTTGTCACAGATACTCCATTTCAACTGGCATCTTTCACTCTTTAAAAGTTCTATCATCTTAAACAGTACTTTCTTCTTTTGTTCTATTGAATTTCAATTATGTGCAAGCCCTGTAGGGAGATACAAAGATGGATAGGACACAGTTCCTACCCTTACAGCTGAAAACCATGCAAGAACATAAGGTTCAGGCTGGCCAAAAGCTGAATAAGAGCACAGGGCTAAAATAATAGTAAAAGAAAACATTGAACAAGAGATGGTGCATGCAGGCTTTGTTTAATTTTCAGGTTACCATTATAGACAGAATATACCAAAGAAGGTCTGAGGAAAATGGGACACCTTGGGGTTTGTGGGCAGGAGGGGACTGTGAGGATAGAGAAAAGAGTTCAGATCAGAGATGCATCTGGAAGGAGTTGGAAGATAGAGTTGCAGGGGAAGGTTTTTTAGGTGGAGAATATGTGGGCAAACAGGGCTACCAAGTGAGGTTGTTCAATTTGTAACACAAGGGGTTGCCATTCACATCATACTCTCTGAGCAGAATACAACCTGTGTGGCCACTGGTAGCAATCTTGGGGCAAGAGTCTAAGACATTTCCAGGACAAAATCTCTTGCAGACATAAAGAGTAGACTTGCTATCATGATGTAAATCCTCAGAGGGCAAGGACTGGGTCTTATTTGTCTTTGGATCCTCAGAGCTTTGCACAGGGTCTGACACATCTTAGGTATTTAACACATGTCTCCCAAATGAATGAACTATAGAACTCAATCTTATCCAAGCCCCACCAGTTGGTTAGTCCAAATGAGGGTGAGGTCACCGAATGGGGATAACTCATATTTCTTTGATATCTCTGGATAATGTTGGGCCTCAGGCCCAGAACTATCTCTCTCCCAAGTCATTTCAGTTATTCCCAGGACCTTAAGGGGTGTTTTGCATGTGCTCATGCACTGTCTTCTCTTATTCTTCCAGTCTGGTCTTTATCCGATGTTTTGAAAGAGGCAATATCCCAGCCATGCCCACTCTGCAGAGCCACCACCCCTTCTGTGAGTATGGTATACCTCCCAGGAATTTATCTCCTGTGCACCCAAAGCTGCTATAGTGGAAGCCATGATGGCCTCATGGTCCCTTTGACTCCTGGGACTGAAGCCTTACTAAGTCTATGGAGAAATGGAGAGAATGGTCTTTTGTTTTCCAGGGCCATCTACATAGACACGAAGATATGTTGAATGTCTCATATCTGACACAGCCCTCCTTAAAACAATGTCTTCAGCTTCTGTCTGTCCCAACAATGAGCAGAAGATGGACACCATGCAGTTCTTTCTACACACTGTCCCCATTTTTCTGCTCTTGAAAAAGAATGTACACTGGAAAATATTGGGGGTATGTGAGAACATGAAGTATTTTAGTTTGGCTGCAGCAAAGTTTGTCCAGGCAAATGGGACACAAGTTGGCCCTGAGGAAGACTGAATTAAATAGTGAGAATGAATGAGTATAAACCCTAAACACTATTTAGTGGAAAACCATTTAAAAGTTATTTGAAGAGAAGCCATAGCTTTATGATTAAGTATGGAGAAAACTATCATTATGACTCATTAGAGATGTAACAAAAGTCTAGGCAGAATAGGACAGTGCAGTTACACAGACCCAGGTTTGAGTCTCAGTGACATTGGTTAAGTCACTTAACCTCAGGGACTCCTAGTTTCCTCATCTATAAAATAGATATATTATCCACATCTCAGGATCTTTTGTAAGAATCATATTCATAAAATGCTTAGCACAAAACCTGGAACATAGAATACCTAATAAAATGACCAGAAAAAGTAGCATATTATAAGGTATTCTCACTTTTGAGGTAATCAGGAATCCCCAAAGACAGCGATATAATAAGTAAGCAAAATTGCAAAGGAGACAGAGTTTTATTTGGGGTTGCTTACTTTCTCCTTTACCAACCAATGACCCAGATAATAACCAGGGAACCAGTTTGGTTAATTAATTCACATCCTGGTGGTAGCACCTGTTTTTCTTCCATAAATTCCAAGAAGAGGGTGGCTAGGGAGTGAGTGGTGGTAGAAGTTCAGAGATCAGTAGCAGTTTGGGACAAGGGTGGTGGCCTTTTGAGTGTGAGCTCCTTGCCCCTAACCTTTTGCACCACATCCTTAAGATGACTCATCATTACCTAGAGCTTATTTTGGATACAAATGGCTCAAGGCTTTTACTCCATTTGAGCATTCTGTGCACTTCCTTCAAAGTTCATTGTGGATGGCCCTGGAAAACAAAAGGCCATTTTCTCCATTTCTCGCACTGGACATCTATAGGTGTGGCTTATAGCTGCCCATTCACCATCGTTTTTAAGCACTCTCTTCCCAGCAGACAGAAAGCCCTGGGTTCCAGAAACAGGCTCCACTTACCAAAAATTTCTAAGCTGTCTGAAGATCAACTTCTACCTTCTCAAGGACCTTCCAATTATTCTGGAATAAGTGACAACACTATTTCCTCTCAGGATTATGTTTGCAGGTCTAGAGGTTCCTGAAGAGAGTTTATGATTGCATTTCTTTATTTCCACTGACACAACTTCCAATAACATGAAGAAGAAAACTTTCAAACGGTGTGATTGCAAATCCTAGCTATTTTGTAATCTCTGGTGTATTTGAGAATTACTCATACTAGATGGCACTTGAGGAACAAGAAGTTTCTTGATGTTGTCTACTTCCCTGAAAGACACAAAAAACAACAAATCTTGTCTCAGTCTGAAAACTGAGTGATCATGCCATGGGATGTCTGATTTTGGAATAGAGGAATAGGACCATGCCATGTTTGGGGGAGTGGATTAGGATCCAGGAAACCTGGGTTCTTCATTCTCTCTGCCTATATCTTGTAGCCTTGGATAAGACGTTTCCAGGAGCCTTCTTATGACTTGTGACACTGCTTACCCTGGACCAGGAGAGTTAAGGAAGGAAAGAACTTGGTAAGAGCTTTGGACTAACTGGCACTAACAAAGTTGTCCAGAAATAATGCTCAAACAAGTAGTCCTCATGAATATGAATGTTGTAGCCAATATTTCTGACATTTCAAGAGCCTGAGAAATGTCAGTGCTTTCTACTGTCTGAGGAGAGCCTCCTCTGAGGAAGTCCTCCTGAAGTGGCAAGTGTTTTCTTTTCCACTGCTTGAAGGTCAAACCAAATCACTTCTTCCTCAAATAGGTCTCACTTTCATAGGCTCATAAAATGGCCAAGTTAGAATGTGTCTTGGTTGATGAAGTCAGTTGAGGGTGTGAGGCTGACTCAGGCTGACCCAAGTTCCTCTGTTTATTCAGTACCAGCAATATTTAAATCAGAACTGACCTTAAAATAGCAACTCTTTGGAAAAGGGCTCAGCACTGACTCCTAAGAATCTCTTATAGCTACCCCTCTTACTTTTCTCTTCCAATGGTCACTGCTTAGAAAGTCTATGACAATATATGCCTCATGTCTGATACTTTCATTTTCACTAAAGAACATTATTACACCACATAAAATTCTAGAATTCATGAGGGACGATTAGAATACCTTAAATTCCTTTGCTCACTGAGAGAATATTATAGCAGAATTTTATCTCTTACACTGGGACACTTAGAAATTGGCCTGCATGAATATCTTTGTTTGATAGAAATTTGAAGTACAATATTCTTCATTAAGGTTTTTGAGAAAGCAAGAGTAACATATTAATTTCCTTCTCATTTTATATACTATGACAAAACCAATTTTGATCATTCTAACCACAACTATTGACTCTCAAGCATCTCTCTTGGGATCTAATTGGCTGCTATAATTATCCACCTGAGTGGCTCATAAAAACTCCAAACTCAGTGAGACTAAAAGATAATTTAAGCTTATTCTGCCTTCTGTCTCCATCTTAGTTAATGACATGACATTTGTCAATTCTCTCAAATTGGAAAACCTAGAGGCATTTATCCTCAAGTCTCCCTCTCATTCATTCTTGGTGTGCAACTCGTCACTGTATACTGTAGGTTCTCCTGCAGAAACGTCTCTCAGATTAGTCTACATATCCTTTCTTGGATGGCTTCAGCAGCCTCCTGAAGAGCCCTCTTGCTTCTTTCCTCTCCTAGAGAGTCCAGGACCCACATGTGATCATGCCACTCCTTGCTCCAAAATTTCAGGTTGCTGGAAGATTAAAATCCAGATTCCTTGACCTGGCACTCACAGTTTTCCTTAACCTAGCCCCAACCACTTCTGCAGCCTAATTCCCTGCCAAGTCACACCTCCATCCCGTAGACTCCAGCCATAGTCAGTTTTTCACCACTCTACAAACAGGACTGATCTTTTTGCCACACTTACCTTGGCTCATTTCCTCTCTCTCAAATGCCTCCTCCATCCCATCTCCACCTAGCTAAATGCTACTTATTCTTCAATACCCATTTCAAATGTACCCATCCAGGAGAGGCCTTCCTTGATCTGTTCCTCAACCCCACCCCAAGTTAATGCCCTCAGCATTTTATTCACACCTATATGACAAGAGAAATCTCATCCATCATATATGAGCACCTTGCAAGAGGTTCCCTGTCTTATAATTCATTTTATCCCTGGCACTCAGTAGCATTTGATAAGTGGATTAATGGATACATGGATGGGTTGGGTGGTAAAGTTTAAATTGAGGAGAGCGGGCAGACATTGGAGAGAAGGCAGTGTAAGAAAATGGAGAAAAGGGAAAAGAAATTGGAAATCATGTCTCCTTATTTACTCACTTCTAAATTTTATTCATCTCACCCATTTTCCTTCAAATGCAGTTATAATGAATATTTACTTTCTTAATAGTCCCATGTCCTTGTATTTAAGGAGTTGGGAAATTAAATTTACCTTCCAAATCTGCTTATTGAGTTCATGAAAAACATTTTCCTACAGTGTATTAGCAGAAATTTTTATTGCCCTTTAAATATTTTACAGCAAACAAAAGTACTATGAGGAACTTCCTCTTGTAGCCAAGATGGAGAACAGGGAGAAAATTTATCCTCCCATCTTAAACAACTAAGAAATTGGACAAAATATATGAGACAATGGTTTTTAAGACATTGAACAGCAGGCAAATAAGGACAGTGATCCCTGAGAGGAAACAAAGGAAGTAAGCTCCATAATCACTATTACTTACTACCTGGAGAAGGTATCCAGGTCACAGTACAGGGAGGAGGAACTTGGAGGCACAGCAGAAGAACCCTTGAGTTGAAGATATGGAGCTGAGAGTCCAGGGATATCAAGGCAACTGGAGTTCACAGTGTAGAGATAAGAAAAGTATATAGAGAAAAAACTCAGAAGAGCTGCAGAGGGCCCCCCTTAAGTATTCAGCAGAGTACTGATCAGTATGTGTGTGAGGAAACTACACAAGGCTGGGGAGAGAACCACCCCAAAGGTTTAGAAGGAACAGTGTCCAGTGGTCACACAGAGCCAGGAATAGTGAATAGTGTCTGTTCCTACCAGTCCGGAGATGGGTGTGGGGATGGGCAGGGCTATAAGGAGTGGAAAGGAGAGATTGTAAAAGGTCATGAGGAAAGTTTTGGAGGTGATGGACATGTTCATTATCTTGATTGTGAAGATGGTTTCAGAGCTATACACATATGTAAAAATTTATCAAATTGTGTACCTTAAATATGTGCAGCATATTTTATGTGAATTATACCTCAATGAAGCTATTAAAAGTACAGCAGTTATATGGTAGAAGTATGGAATTTCTATAGATAATTGTTTTGCTTTGAATCAATGATTTATGATAAACAGTTCACATAGATGGCCATTAATTCATTGATTTTAAAGTTTTTAATTCAAATGCAAATAATGCACTACATTTAAAAAATTAAACATCCAACTGCTAACAACAAAGAAAAATTACATAACAAAGTAAAACATCGGCAGTGAGACAAGAATAAGCTGGAAGGAAAATGAAAGGTGGGCTGTTTCTGTCCCAGAAAGAACCTTAGGGTGGAAGAAGCTACCCATCTCTCAGCGCCTGGGAATGAGTGAGGTATAAAAATCTGACTCAAGCTGGGTCATCTCTGAAAAAAAAAACTCAATGTTTTTCACAGATTTTCTCTTTTATGTGAATGGATAGCCCAACTTTATAGACAAGCAGATTGAGAAGCCTGGCTAATTCCCCAAATCACAAGTAGGGATGGAAAAAGGGAGAAATTAAAATTGCATCAATATCCAGTTTAATTTGGTGGGCAAAGTATTTGAACTCATCTGAAACTGCCTCGTCTTGGAATTAGCAGGGGTCACCAGAGTGGAGGGGGTCTACAAACACATCTAAAGGACAAAGACTGCCCCAGAATTAGTGGTGAATATATTGACACACTTTTTTGGTGAGGGCAGATGGAGTATGAGGCAGCAGTGGAATCAAGTAGAATATAATTGGAATTACAACAAGTTCCCTAAGGCTTCACTGTAATCTATAGTCACTTCAGGCTGGGGTAGGGGAACAGAGGTATGTATGTGGTTTGGCAATGCTATGCTAGTTATTTTTTCTTTCATTGTTTTTGTATGGTGTTTTCCCACACAGGGTTCATAGCCCTTTACAATATTGAGGCTCCATTCCTTTGTGCTTTTTGAAAAGCCAGTTGTGGAAAGTTTTGATTTCTATTCTTCCAGTGTCTCTATCCAGTACCCACTAAGTATTTGGCCTTCCTTGGGCTGCTCCTAGAAGGCTGACCACAGGCATAGATACCAGATGAAGGATGGTATTTGCCTATGAGAAACAGTGTGGCTAGAAACAAAGGATAGTTTTCAGGAATTCTCTAGGAGACCTCAGTATTATTTTATTTGCTTTCTTTTCTTGAATGATAATCAGAACAAAAATCAGACTGATTATCAGAAATAATTTTATATTGGGGCAGATCAAGAAGAAAAGTTTGACCAAAATTGGGATGGTCAATTTGAATCAACATTTATTGAAGCCTGATATGTGCAAAGCTGTGCTTGGCATTATTGAAGATATACAGGTGGGAAAGATCCAGGCCTCGCTTTCAAGAAGTCAGCAGCCCAACATACAGTAAAGGTAGGAAATCATCCACACACAGCTAATAGGAAGGTTAAAAGACAAAAGTAGTAAAATCATCTACATCCACAATATGCAATTAAGGGATACACACAAAAATAATTAGATGTAAAATATGATATCAAAAAGAGTAAATATAAGGGAAGAGAATATGAATTCAGGGTTGTTAAAATGCATTTGAAATTAAGAGATCAACAACTTAAAATAATCACATATATAGAGAGATTGCTATATAAAAACTTCATATAGCAGCCACAAACCAAAAACCTATAATAGATGCACACACAAAAACAAAAAGGAATCCAAACAGAGCACTAAAGACAGTCATCAAATCACAAGAGAATAGAACAAAAGAAGAAGAAAGAAGCAAAAAAACCTACAAAACCACCCCCAAACAATTAACAGGATGGCAATAAGAACACACATACCAACAATTACCTTAAATGTAAATGGACTAAATGCTCCAATCAAAAGACACAGAGCAGCTGAAGGATACAAAAACAAGACTTGTATATATGCTTCTTACAAGATACTCATTTCAAATCTAAAGACACACACAGACTTTAAGTGAGGGGATGGAAACAGGCATTCCATGCAAATAGAAATCAAAAGAAAGCCTGGGTAGCAATACGTATATCAGACAAAAAAGACTTTAAAATAAAGACTGTTATAAGAGATGAGGAAGGGCATTACATAATGATCAAGGGATCAACCGAAGAAAATATATAACAAGTGTAAATATCTATGTACCCAACATAGGAGCACCTAAATACATAAAGCAAATATTAATGGATGTAAAAGGAAAAACTGACAATAACACAATAATAATAGGGGACTTTAACACCTCCCACTTACATCAATGGACAGATCATCCATACAAAAAATCAATAAGGAAACACTGGTCTTAAATGACACATTATCAGATAGACTTAATAGATATATATATAAAGGACATTCCATCTGAAAGTAGCACAATACACCTTCTTTTCAAGTGTACATGGAACATCTTCCAGGATAGATCACGTGCTAGGCCACAAAACAAGTCTCAGTAAACTTATGGAGACTGAAATAATACCAAGCATCCTTTTCAACTACAATGTTATGAGATTAGAAATCAACTACAAGAAAAAAAGTGCAAAAAACACAAACAGGGCTTCCCTGGTGGCGCAGTTGACATGTTCATTATCTTGATTGTGAAGATGGTTTCAGAGCTATACACATATGTAAAAATTTATCAAATTGTGTACCTTAAATATGTGCAGCATATTTTATGTGAATTATACCTCAATGAAGCTATTAAAAGTACAGCAGTTATATGGTAGAAGTATGGAATTTCTATAGATAATTGTTTTGCTTTGAATCAATGATTTATGATAAACAGTTCACATAGATGGCCATTAATTCATTGATTTTAAAGTTTTTAATTCAAATGCAAATAATGCACTACATTTAAAAAATTAAACATCCAACTGCTAACAACAAAGAAAAATTACATAACAAAGTAAAACATCGGCAGTGAGACAAGAATAAGCTGGAAGGAAAATGAAAGGTGGGCTGTTTCTGTCCCAGAAAGAACCTTAGGGTGGAAGAAGCTACCCATCTCTCAGCGCCTGGGAATGAGTGAGGTATAAAAATCTGACTCAAGCTGGGTCATCTCTGAAAAAAAAAACTCAATGTTTTTCACAGATTTTCTCTTTTATGTGAATGGATAGCCCAACTTTATAGACAAGCAGATTGAGAAGCCTGGCTAATTCCCCAAATCACAAGTAGGGATGGAAAAAGGGAGAAATTAAAATTGCATCAATATCCAGTTTAATTTGGTGGGCAAAGTATTTGAACTCATCTGAAACTGCCTCGTCTTGGAATTAGCAGGGGTCACCAGAGTGGAGGGGGTCTACAAACACATCTAAAGGACAAAGACTGCCCCAGAATTAGTGGTGAATATATTGACACACTTTTTTGGTGAGGGCAGATGGAGTATGAGGCAGCAGTGGAATCAAGTAGAATATAATTGGAATTACAACAAGTTCCCTAAGGCTTCACTGTAATCTATAGTCACTTCAGGCTGGGGTAGGGGAACAGAGGTATGTATGTGGTTTGGCAATGCTATGCTAGTTATTTTTTCTTTCATTGTTTTTGTATGGTGTTTTCCCACACAGGGTTCATAGCCCTTTACAATATTGAGGCTCCATTCCTTTGTGCTTTTTGAAAAGCCAGTTGTGGAAAGTTTTGATTTCTATTCTTCCAGTGTCTCTATCCAGTACCCACTAAGTATTTGGCCTTCCTTGGGCTGCTCCTAGAAGGCTGACCACAGGCATAGATACCAGATGAAGGATGGTATTTGCCTATGAGAAACAGTGTGGCTAGAAACAAAGGATAGTTTTCAGGAATTCTCTAGGAGACCTCAGTATTATTTTATTTGCTTTCTTTTCTTGAATGATAATCAGAACAAAAATCAGACTGATTATCAGAAATAATTTTATATTGGGGCAGATCAAGAAGAAAAGTTTGACCAAAATTGGGATGGTCAATTTGAATCAACATTTATTGAAGCCTGATATGTGCAAAGCTGTGCTTGGCATTATTGAAGATATACAGGTGGGAAAGATCCAGGCCTCGCTTTCAAGAAGTCAGCAGCCCAACATACAGTAAAGGTAGGAAATCATCCACACACAGCTAATAGGAAGGTTAAAAGACAAAAGTAGTAAAATCATCTACATCCACAATATGCAATTAAGGGATACACACAAAAATAATTAGATGTAAAATATGATATCAAAAAGAGTAAATATAAGGGAAGAGAATATGAATTCAGGGTTGTTAAAATGCATTTGAAATTAAGAGATCAACAACTTAAAATAATCACATATATAGAGAGATTGCTATATAAAAACTTCATATAGCAGCCACAAACCAAAAACCTATAATAGATGCACACACAAAAACAAAAAGGAATCCAAACAGAGCACTAAAGACAGTCATCAAATCACAAGAGAATAGAACAAAAGAAGAAGAAAGAAGCAAAAAAACCTACAAAACCACCCCCAAACAATTAACAGGATGGCAATAAGAACACACATACCAACAATTACCTTAAATGTAAATGGACTAAATGCTCCAATCAAAAGACACAGAGCAGCTGAAGGATACAAAAACAAGACTTGTATATATGCTTCTTACAAGATACTCATTTCAAATCTAAAGACACACACAGACTTTAAGTGAGGGGATGGAAACAGGCATTCCATGCAAATAGAAATCAAAAGAAAGCCTGGGTAGCAATACGTATATCAGACAAAAAAGACTTTAAAATAAAGACTGTTATAAGAGATGAGGAAGGGCATTACATAATGATCAAGGGATCAACCGAAGAAAATATATAACAAGTGTAAATATCTATGTACCCAACATAGGAGCACCTAAATACATAAAGCAAATATTAATGGATGTAAAAGGAAAAACTGACAATAACACAATAATAATAGGGGACTTTAACACCTCCCACTTACATCAATGGACAGATCATCCATACAAAAAATCAATAAGGAAACACTGGTCTTAAATGACACATTATCAGATAGACTTAATAGATATATATATAAAGGACATTCCATCTGAAAGTAGCACAATACACCTTCTTTTCAAGTGTACATGGAACATCTTCCAGGATAGATCACGTGCTAGGCCACAAAACAAGTCTCAGTAAACTTATGGAGACTGAAATAATACCAAGCATCCTTTTCAACTACAATGTTATGAGATTAGAAATCAACTACAAGAAAAAAAGTGCAAAAAACACAAACAGGGCTTCCCTGGTGGCGCAGTGGTTGAGAGTCCGCCTGCCGATGCAGGGGACGCGGGTTCGTGCCCCGGTCCGGGAAGATCCCACATGCCGCGGAGCAGCTGGACCCGTGAGCCATGGCTGCTTCTCCGCAACGGGAGAGGCCACAACGGTGAGAGGCCCGCGTACCGCAAAAAACAAACAAACAAAAAAAAAACACAAACATGTGGAGTCTAAACAATATGCTACTAAACAAGCAATGGATCACTGAAGAAATCAAAGGGGAAATAAAAAAACACCTGGAGAAAAATGAAAACAAATAAAGTGACCAAAATCTATGAGATGCAGAAAAAGCAGTTCTAAGAGGGCTATTTCCCACTACCGGGCATATACCGTGAGAAAACCGTAATTCAAAAAGAGTCATGTACCACAATGTTTATTGCAGCTGTATTTACAATAGCCAGGACATGGAAGCAACCTAAGAGTCCATTGACCGTTGAATGGATAAAGAAGATGTGGCACATATACACAATGGAATATTACTCAGCCATAAAAAGAAATGAAATTGAGTTATTTGTAGTGAGGTGGATGGAGCTAGAGTCTGTCATTCAGAGTGAAGTAAGTCAGAAAGAGAAAAACAAATACCGTATGCTAACACATATATATGGAATCTAAAAAAAAAAAAGGTTCTGAAGAACTTAGGGGCAAGATGGGAATAAAGATGGAGACCTACTAGAGAATGGACTTGAGGACATGGGGAGGGGGAAGGGTAAGCTGTGACAAAGTGAGAGAGTGGCATGGACATATATACACTACCAAACGTAAAACAGATAGCTAGTGGGAAGCAGCCGCATAGCACAGGGAGATCAGCTCGGTGCTTTGTGACCACCTAGAGGGGTGGGATAGGGAGGGGGAGTTGGAGGGAGATGCAAGAGGGAAGAGATATGGGAACATATGTATATGTATAACTGATTCACTTTGTTATAAAGAAACTAACACACCATTGTAAAGCAATTATACTCCAATAAAGAGGTTAAAAAGAAAATAAAAAGGATATATGAACAGAACGATTACCAGTAATGAATTTGAATCATTAATAACTTTTTAAAAACCCTCAACAAACAAAAGTCCAGGGCCAGATGGCTTCACAGGTGAATTCTCCCAAACATTTATAGATGAGTTAATACCTATCCTTCTCAACCTATCCCAAAAAATGGCAGAGGGAGGAATGCTTCTGAACTCATTCTACAAGGCCAGAATCACCCTGCTACCAAAATCAGATGAAGATATTACAAAAAAAAAATTACAGGCCAATATCACTGGTCAACATAGATACAAAAATCCTCAACATAGTATTATCAAACTGAATCCAACAATATATGAAAATAATCATACACCATGATCAAGTAAGATTTATACCAGGGATGCAAGGATTTTTCAATAGCCACAAAGTAGAAAAAGATTTGACAAAATTCAACATCCATTCGTGATAAAAACTCTCCAGAAAGTGGGCATAGAGGGAACCTACCTCAATATAATAAAGGCCATATATGAGAAACCCACAGTTAACATCATGCTCAATGGTTAAAAGCTGAAAGCATTTCCTCTAAGATCAGGAACAAGATGAGAATGCCCACTCTCTCCACTTTTTTTTTTTGTTTTTGCTGTACACGGGCCTCTCACTGCTGTGGCCTCTCCTGTTGCAGAGCACAGGCTCTGGACGCGCAGGCTCAGTGGCCATAGCTCACAGGCCCAGCCGCTCTGTGGCACGTGGGATCTTCCCAGACCGGGGCACGAACCCATGTCCCCTACGTTGGCAGGCGGACTCTCAACCACTGCGCCACCAGGGAAGCCCTTTCCACTTTTATTCAACATAGTATTGGATGTCCTAGCCACAGAAATCAGACAATTAAAGGAAATGAAAGGAATCCAAATTGGTAAGGAAGGAATAAAACTGTTACTGTTTGCAGATAATGATACTATATGTAGAAAATCCTAAAGACACTACCAGAAAACTACAAGAGCTCATCAATAAATTTGGTAACATTGCAGGATACAAAATTAATACACAGGAATCTGTTGCATTTCTATATACTAACAACAAACTATCAGAAAGAAAATAATAAAACAATCCCATTTACAATCACATCAAAAAGAATGAAATACTTAGGGATAAACCTACCTAAGTAGGTAAAAGACCTGTACTAGGAAAACTATTTGACACTGATGAAAGAAATTGAAGACAACACAAACTGACAGAAATATACATCATTTTCATGGTTGGAAGAATTAATATTGTGAAAATGACCATACTACCCAAGGCAATCTAAAATTCAGTGTAATCACTTTCAAAATACTGAGGGCATTTTTCACAGAAACAGAACAAATAATTTAAAAATCTGTATGGAAACACAAAAGACCCGGGATAGCCAAAACAATCTCGAGAAAGAACAGAGCTGGAGGTATCACACTCCCTGATTTCAGACTATACTACAAAGCTACAGTGATCAAAACAGTATAATACCTGCACAAAATCAGACATATAGATCAATGGAATAGAATAGAGAGCGCAGAAATTAACCCACACTCTTATGGTCAGTTAAACTACAACAAAAGAGCTAAGAATATACAATGAAGAAAAGACAGTCTCTTCAATAAGTGGTGCTGGGAAAACTGAACAGCTATGTAAAAAAATGAAATTAGAACATTCTCTAATGCTATATACAGAAATAAACTCAAAGTGGCTTAAAGAACTAAAGGTAAGACCAGAAACCATAAAATTCCTAGAAGAAAACACAGGCAGAACACTCTTTGACATAAATTGTAGCAATATTTTTTTGGATTTATCCCCTAAAGCAAATGAAATAAAACAAAAATAAACAAACGGGACCTAATTAATCTGGAAAGCTTTTGCACAGCAAAGGAAACCATCCACAAAATGAAAAAACAACTTACTGAATGGGAGAAAATATTTGCAAATGATAATGACCAATAAGGGGTTAATATCTAAAATATATACGCAGCTCATACAACTCAACATCAAAAAAACAAACAACCTGATTAAAAAATGGGGCAGAAAACCTGAATAGACATTTTTCCAAAGAAGACATACAGATGGCTAATAGGAACATGAAAAAAATGCTCAGCATCATTAATTATCAGAGAAATGCAAATTAAAACAACAATGAGATATCACCTCACACCTGTTAGAATAGCTATCATCAAAAGGAACACAAATAACAAATGTTGGCAAGGATGTGGAGAAAAGGGAACCCTAGTACATTGTTCGTGGGAATGTAAATTGGTGCAGCAACTGTGGAAAACAGTATGGAGTTTTCTCAAAAAACTAAAAATAGAACTACCATATGATCCAGCAATTCCACTCCTGGGTATATATCCAAAGAAAACAAATACACTAATTCAAAAAGATTCATGCACCCCAATGTTCATAGCAGTACTATTTACAATTGCCAAGGCATGGAAGCAACCAAAGTGTCCATCAGCAGATTAATGGTTAGAGAAGATGTGGTATATATATATATATATATATATATATGTGTGTGTGTGTGTGT
>NW_020173113.1:1180075-1180272 GCF_003031525.2 Neophocaena asiaeorientalis asiaeorientalis | reverse complement strand
ATGTGTGTGTGTGTGTGTGTGTGTGTATACACACACACACACACACACAGTGGAATACTACTCAGCCATAAAAAAGGAACAAAATGTTGCCATTTGCTACAACATGGATAGAGCTGGAGGTTATTATGCTAAGTGAAATAAGTCAGACAGACAAAGACAAATACTGTATGATATCACTTATATGTGGAATCTAAACA
>NW_020173113.1:1177820-1178368 GCF_003031525.2 Neophocaena asiaeorientalis asiaeorientalis | reverse complement strand
TACTCAGCCATAAAAAAGGAACAAAATGTTGCCATTTGCTACAACATGGATAGAGCTGGAGGTTATTATGCTAAGTGAAATAAGTCAGACAGACAAAGACAAATACTGTATGATATCACTTATATGTGGAATCTAAACAGTAAAACAAACTAGTGAATATAACAAAAAAGAAAAACAGACTCACAGATATAAAGAACAAACTAATGGTTACCCGTGGGGAGAGGGAAGGGGGGAAGGGCAAGATATGGGTAAGGGGTTAAGAGGTACAAACTACTATGTATAAAATAAATAAGCTGCAAGGATACAACACAGGGGATATAGCCAATAGTTTATAATAACTATAAATGGAGTATAACTTAAAAAAAATTTTTTTAGAAGATGTTGGGGGTAGGAATTTATTAATTAATTAATTTATTTTTGCTGTGTTGAGTCTTCGTTTCTGTGCGAGGGCTTTCTTTAGTTGTGGCAAGCGGGGGCCACTCTTCATCGTCGTGTGCGAGCCTCTCACTATCGCGGCCTCTCTTGTTGCGGAGCACAGGCTCCAGACG
>NW_020173113.1:1175793-1177749 GCF_003031525.2 Neophocaena asiaeorientalis asiaeorientalis | reverse complement strand
CTGTGGAAAACAGTATGGAGTTTTCTCAAAAAACTAAAAATAGAACTACCATATGATCCAGCAATTCCACTCCTGGGTATATATCCAAAGAAAACAAATACACTAATTCAAAAAGATTCATGCACCCCAATGTTCATAGCAGTACTATTTACAATTGCCAAGGCATGGAAGCAACCAAAGTGTCCATCAGCAGATTAATGGTTCATCGTCGTGTGCGAGCCTCTCACTATCGCGGCCTCTCTTGTTGCGGAGCACAGGCTCCAGACGCGCAGGCTCAGTAGTTGTGGCTCACGGGTCCAGTTGCTCCGCGGCATGCGGGATCCTCCTAGACCAGGGCTCGAACCCGTGTCCCCTGCATTAGCAGCCAGATTCTCAACCACTGTGCCACCAGGGAAGTCCAAACTTTAAAAATTTTTGAATCACTATGTTGTACACCTGAAAAGTAATATTGTACGTCAACTATACTTCAATTTTAAAAAGTCAGAAGCCTGGTAAAGAGGAAATGATCAGTAGACAAATGGCTGGAACACAAAACACTGTAAAAGTTGAGACCTAAGAGTGGGTTGGCAGATTTAAGCTGGGGAAGAATTTGGGGCTCTCCCCATGTCTTGTGAGCACCAGGCAAATTGAATTGATCTCTAGGGCTGGCATCACAGACAGCCAAAGTCACAAAATGGCTTTCAAGAACAGAGGGCAGCCTGGGTTGCTTGAATCCTGCTGGAACTATGTTGTGGTAGATTATTAAAAATCACACCTTCCTATGTCCATGCTCCTTTGCAATGTAACTCTATTGCTTTTCCCCTCAAGAGGTGACATTTTTCCCCTTCCTCTTGTGACTTGTTTTGATCAATAGAATGGTCAAATTTACATCACATGAGTGGGGTTTATTCAATGTAATAAGTACTTCTTAAATCCAGGTCTTCCTGAATCCAGAAAAAAAAACACATTTGTTTAGCCCTTCAATAACTTTAAGGGGTTACTTCCTCTCCTATCCTCCACTGCCAAACATTTGCTGTCTCTCTTGCTTCTGTGTGGGGCCTTGTGATTAGTTCTCATTGCTGGAAGTGCATGGAAGTAAAGGATCACTTTTGGGTTGAGGCATTAAAAATTAAGAGGTGTTGGGCCTTCTCTGTGTTCTTTCCACCTAGCCTCTGTCTGTAAGCAGACGTCCCAGGGTAACGGTGAAGCCATGTGAAGATAGTTGGGCCCCCCAATGAAAGGAGTTGGATCTCTGGTTTTTGCCTGGAGTGGAGTCCCCTGTCAGCTGGCATTATATGGTGATGTGAGCAAGAAATAAAAATGTATTGCGTCAATTCACTGAGATACTGGGATTGTTTATAAAAGCAGCTTATATAACCAGTTGTGTGCTGGTAAATGTTTAGCAACTGGATCTCTAAATGAAACAAAATAAAACAAAACAAAAAAAAACATTGATTTGTAGAGTTTGCTATGGTATAAATTTCCATGGTATAAATACTCCCACCATGGCCAATTTCAAGCTACCAAAGTGATGTCACTGAACACAGAGCTGGGAAGGGATGCTAACCATTGGCTCTTGTGAGCCTGTATGAACTAACTCCAGCACACCACTGTGTGTAACTTACCCTGACTAATTTACTCTGCCATCTCCAACTCAGGCTGGGTTTGGTGAGAATCCAGCCAGTCTGTCACATGGAGCTACAGACTGGATAACGCTTGGAGCATCCCACCATCCTGCCAACACTTGCTGACTACATGGGCCTGTGACTTAAGTGTTTAGTCACTGAGATTTGAGGATTGTTTGTTAAAGGAAATTCAATACCTCCTTAGCATCTGGCACAGTGCCTTGCACATGGCAGGCATCAATAAATGTCTACTGAATCAAATTCTTAAAGCTAGGGCTTTACAAAATTTTTGTAGCGTTCAAGCCTCATATCCATTTTTTCGGTATTATTCTTAAGAATGCAGAATATGAAT
>NW_020173113.1:1146118-1175516 GCF_003031525.2 Neophocaena asiaeorientalis asiaeorientalis | reverse complement strand
TTATAATTATATAGTTATATATAATAATTTTATTTTCTTCAAATTTATTATGTGCTAACATGTTCAAAATTAGATATATAGCTATATCATTTTGATACACTCGTGCTTATGATTACTACTCTTTAAAGTTATTTTGCCAATAGCAGACACATATCTTGGCTTACCAGCTGGATCTCAGTACTCTTATCTGTAAAATGAGGGCAATGTTCTCTGTGAGTTGCTGGCACCCCTGGAGCTTGAAAAGGTAGTATTTTTTAAAAAGGAACTTATATAATATGCTCTAAAGTTAATTTTCTAATTTTTTAGTTTCTCCCAGCTATGAGGTTGTTTTGAAAATGGGACCTTAAAATAAACAGAGAAACCAACAAAACTGGTTCCTTGTAACATTGGAAAGTAGCCCAAAGACTTTAAACGTATCTTAAGCATGCATAATGCAGAACAGAGGGCAAGTTGATTGTCAAATTCCTGTAGAGGGATTTTTTTTTTTTAGCTATAACTCTTCCAGCAAATGGCATTAGTATTTGAATTTTAAAACACTCCATATATGCCCTTTCATTCAAGTGTTTTTCTTAATGTGATATACAACTTTAGAAATGCATGCCATCAACTTAGATATGTATGTTACAGGTTAAAAATTTTCTTCAATTCTATGTTTGGTCTTGGGACTGATTAAAATGTGAATACTAATGAACCATGGGCTGTATGTAGATTCAGTTATTGAAAGGGGATAAAAGAACATTTCTACAAGAGATCAAACATAAGCTCAAATGGTAACTTTGACCAGAGGCCATGTAAGCCACATAACAAACATCCAAAAAAAAATCCTCTTACACTCCAAAGCAGCAGAAAGTGTAGTTTGTACAGTTCGTTCAGAAATGTCAACTTGAAATTTGAGTCTGTGTTGTCTTTTAAAAGTCTGAAAAAAATGAATTTGAGGGTATTTTCTTACATTTCTGATCCAGAGTCCTAAAATATATAATACTAGTTACTAAGGAAAGAATTATATTAACTTAATAACAGCCATCCTGTAGGAAAGAACAAAATGGAAATGAACTTTGCTTACTCCTTAATATGAGGGCTCAGACTTAGACCAAACTCGTTGCAACTGAGCTGAGTTCAAATGAGAAAAATCTATTTTGCCAAAAGGACTAAATACCTCAAGAACTCGTAAAACTGCTGATTATTTAACTTTGACCCAACTGCCAAACATGCAGGACACTTAAACTTGCTAAAAGCATTTTCAGGGTAAGGAGTAAAATTTGGGGCATCTGAGCTAAGCCTTCCTTGGCTTATGGGTGAAAATCCTCTTTGGTGGCTGCTATCATAATGGCTACAGCTCACCAAGGTCTGCTGGGGTAAAAATTTCTGGGTTTATTATCTCTGCACCCAAGAAGTCTTTGTTTAAACAGCAATTTGGAGTGACAACTAAAAAGAATGGAGAATATTCAGCTTACTCCTTTTGGTCACGTATTATTTTCTTTTATGAATGAAAATGAATTATTTAGCTATTTATACCTTGGTGACACACTATCACTCTGTTTCCAATTATAGGCCTTTTGAACTCACTTATGTTTGCCATTTAGAGGCTTAAAAAGTGTTCTCTGTCAATAGACTTGCACTAAGCACTACGGTCCTTGTAGCATCTACTATAAGGCTGCATGAAGGTCTTGAGCACCTTATTTTACCCTAGAACAGTCTTTGAAGCTTCTATAACTAAACCAATCCACACTAAACAGAGTCCTACTGCGCTCCATTACAAAGAAACAAAATGTATTACTGGGAGAAAGGCCATATGCAAAGTGAGAGGGCAAACTCTTTAAAATTGCAAGTTTCTGTATCATTTATGTAGATCAGTAATTGCTTAGAACTAAAAAGGTATGATGTCAGCAATAATATTACTGGCTGCAAGAGTAATAAATGGCTTTTATTTTAAAAAAAGACTCATTTGGACATCAACATTACTCTATCCCATAAACACTAAAGTCAAACATTTGGGAGGTTGTTTTAAAATTTAATGCTAGATGATCTTTTGACCAAACATAGGATCAGAGTCACTCCAACAAAAGGAGTATTCTATTGAAGGCTGTGGACAGACTGTAGGGAAATAGGCCTTCCAGGACACTGGGAAGATGGATACAGAGAATGTCCAGGGACACCTTCACACTCACTCTGTATTTTCCTTTAAATGAGTGTGGGGTCTTGCTGATGCTGAGTTTCCTCAAGAATCTGTTGCCCATCTACCCTCCAGCTTGCCTCTAATATTCTAGGGTATCTCTAAATATTTCCCTCTAAGGGCATACATTTGTGTAAATTCTTCTTCAGTGGTACTGTGGTGTAGTTTTTTTAAAAATGAGTTCCCAAGTCAAAAAAGTAAACAAAACACTTCAACTTTGCATGGTCAGTGTCACCTGCAGCTTCCAAGGGATGTTGGGGCAGAGCTGGAAGGATAGCTTCTCAAGTTATGCTGAACCTGCCTTTGTTCTGTTTGGCCAACTTGCTTCCAAGATGATTCTATGTTCTTCCCTAAATAAACAAGGAGTTTAACCTAATCATATTCTGTGTGTGTGTGCACGCACACCCGTGCACACTCAAACACATATGGTTTTTTCCAACAGTTGCACTGAAATCTGCAACTGTCATTCAGAACCTTATGTGTATATCATGAATGAGATCTAACATTTGAACATATAGCTAGATTGAGGAGATAAAGGGATAATGGGAGCAATGGGAGGAAATAAATGTATCAGAAAGCACAAGGATATTATATTGAATTCAAGTTAAAAGGAGGGCACTGTTTTGGATAATAATGACCAACTGAGCACATACATTATTACAACTGCCATAGAACCATAAGAACAAAGAGAAGAGAGAGAAGACAACAGCAGTAAAATGAAGGAAGGTGGATGACAGATGGATAAATGGTAACTGACTTAAGAGGCTCAATTCAGCTGAATTCTAAGCCAGCAGTGGGAAAGCCAAGAAACAACCCATTTTGCACTTCAGAATTTCCTAAGAGCTCAGGGATTGGTGGCATATGTAGAAATGGCAGCTAAGGTAAGGCTAAAAAAAGGAGGTTTCCTTGAAAATCTGTGTAAGAAGTTAGATCCCAAAGTGTCCCTCCACTCCAAACAGCCAAGACAGATCTTACCTCATCCTAACAAAAGACTGAAGTTTTATTCATTTTAGTGGATGAGAAGGACAGCAAGTTTCTGGACTAGGGGACACCAAGTGCGGCAGATGGAAGAGATACTATAATGAACATAAGGAGAATAAAGGAAATTTTCCACACTAAATGTTGATGCCAGCCTTCTTTTCCCCATCAGATTCCCAAATGCTGGAAAGAGGTGATAGGGTCCTCTCTTGGGAATCTGACCAGTTCAAGGGGGAAAATATATTATCGCTGGGGATTTCCTAATGAAATAGATCAGGCAGATCATCCTATAGTGCTTCCCACAGTTGAAAAACCTACTCATGTAAGCAAAGCTTTATAATGTGTTCAAAGAGTCAAGGTCAGCAGATATGAGAAATATGAAACAAAGTAGACAAGATAACCAAACAGAAAAAAGCAGGAAAAAAACTTTGCAGAGAGAAGAAAACTTTTTTTTAAAAAAGGATTATTTATAGTCTCAGAGAGGTAAGATATTATATCCACAAAACAAGAACAAGATGGTATGAGAAAAGAACATTCAGAATACACAAAGGGTTGAAGAGCTATTGGAAATAAAATTAAAATTCAGTAAAATATTAGGAAGATAAAGTTGAGAAAATCTCTCAGAAAATAGAGCAAAATATATGTGATTAAAAATAAGAGGAAAAAAAGGGCTTCCCTGGTGGTGCAGTGGTTGAGAGTCCGCCTGCCAGTGCAGGGGACACGGGTTTGTGCCCCGGTCCAGGAAGATCCCACATGCCATGGAGCAGCTAGGCCCGTGAGCCATGGCCGCTGAGCCTGTGCTCCACAACGGGAGAGGCCACAACAGGGAGAGGCCTGTGTACCACAAAAAAAAAGAGAAAAAAGATAAGGACCAATTCAGAAGATCTAAATTTGAATAAGCTGAGTTAGTTTTGTAGAAGGAAACTGAGGTAACTTAAATCATTTGCTGAGGTATTCTAATGAGCTCTTAAGTTTCACAAGTTGTTCCTTTTAAAAAGTTTTAGGGCTTTCCTGGTGGCGCAGTGGTTGAGAGTCCGCCTGCCGATGCAGGGGACACGGGTTCGTGCCCCGGTCCGGGAAGATCCCACATGCCGCAGAGCGGCTGGTCCCGTGAGCCATGGCCGCTGAGCCTGCGCGTCCGGAGCCTGTGCTCCGCAACGGGAGAGGCCACAACAGTGAGAGGCCTGCATACCGCAAAAATAACCAAAAACAAACAAACAAATAAAAAGTTTTAGTTTTTTTTCTTATTTATAGCTCAGTTTTGTAAAAGTTGCAGGGGAATGTATATAGTTTAAGAGGCAAATAATTCTATAAGGCTTATAAAGAAGAGTAAGAGCTGTCTCTCTTTTGCATTCCTGTCTTCCACAAACACAGGGCAAAGAAAAACAGATGAGAAGACATCATCAACAAAATAATTCCAGAACATTTCTCAAAATTGAAAGACTTGAATTTCCAGTTTAAAAGAGCTCATCACAACAGAGAAAAATAGATCCACATCAAGGCAGAGTTTTAATCACTTGAGACAAAGAAAACATCTCTCCAGAGAGCAAGAGAAGAAAAAAAAAGTTCTTTCATATAAAGGATCATGAATCATTATGGCATTTTATTTTTCCACAGCAACGCTGGAAGCTAGAAAACAATGGAACAATGCCATCAAAACTTGAAGGAAAAAATAATTTCCCAACTAGAATTCTACATTCAGTGAAACTAGGAGTTAAGTATGAAGGCAAAGTAAAACACCTATAGTCTCAAAAATTTTATCTCCCATGCCCTCTTTCTTGGGAAACTACTGGAGGATGTGTTCATCAAAAAGGACAATAAAATAGAAAGAGGAAATACGAGAAAAAGCAATAGGAGAACCAAGTCAAGAAGAAGGCAAAAAAGCACACCTAAGATGGTGGTGAAAGGAGATTCTAGGCTAACAGTATTCAGCAAGCCTAGGGAGCAAGCTGTCCATATTTAAGCAGATCTTGGGAGAGACTTCTCTGAAAAAACAATAAACTGAGAGAATATCTAATGTACTCAAACTTATTGAGAGGAAGGATAGAGAAGAGTCTGGGGATGAAGTACTTGTAGATACCCAGAAAACTAAACAAACAAAAGAGACAAGAAAATTATTCATTCCAGGGAAAACAAAAAGTTACACAGTAAGGAAAAAGTAGTCATCTTATACTTCATGGCTTGGCTGTGACTAGCTTTTATTACAAAGTCATAATAATTAAACACTGAATATTGCTCCAGTTGAGATTTCTATATGGCTACATTGGGAGAAGAGGTCATGGAAAGTGTACTTGTGTGGGATGGTGAGAGGGCAACTTTTAGCACTGACAAATCAAGAAATAGCAGTGTAAGGATTTTATTTAGAAATATAGAGGTAAATACCCCCCAGAAAAGAAAGAAAGCAGTTGAATGTGGTTGTCTCTGGGGAGTGGGAAATGTTGGGGAAGGGGAGAGTGGAAGGGGAGAGATCAGGGACCTTCTCCATAAGTCTTATAGACCTATTTGCCTCTTAAACTTTGTACATTTCCCCAAAACTTTTAGAAAATTAGACTATAAATAAGAAAAAAACAACTAAAACTTTAAGAAAAGGAACGATTTGTAAAACAATTCATAAGAATACCCCAGCAAATGATTTAAGATACTTCAATTTCCTTCCACAGAATTAACACAAGTTATTGGTTTTTATGTGTCCAAATGAGGTGACAAAAATGCCACAGTTTAAGAAGAGTATATGGGAATTGCAGTACCCTAGAATAAATAAAACAAGATTATGTTTTTTGTTATTTGTCTACTAGATTAACTTTCTAAATGAGAGGTTAATTTAAGATTAATAAGACCCAATGGAAATAAAGTATTAAAAACTACCTATCTTTAATTTCAAATTTTGTGTGAGGTTAAAAAAAAAATGATATACAGTAAACTGGCTTTCTAGAATACAAACTATGAAAAAATAACTATGAAAAAAACTCTGTTTCTCTCAGCAAATGGCAATAAGCTAATTTCAAGCAGAGAAGAGATTATTAAAGCATTGAATCTAATCCTTGTAGAACACTATACAATTACGGTTAAGGATCATATACATTACTAAGGAATTTCATAATTCTGATGTCTTCTAAATTAAAAATGGAAATAATTTAAATTTAGTGATAAATACATTTTGCTAAATTTTCATTACTTCAAAAATCCATATCCCATGTGGAGTGAATATACTATTCAATTAGCCAAAATAACCCTTTCCTAAACATTGTGGATTAATTAAAATTTACAGCCTCTGTTAACAGATGATGGTTATCAATTAATAACCTCCTTCTAACAGCACATTCCTGCTAACTTGGCAATAACTAGTCACAAACACAATGAATTATTTCAAGAGTTAAGCATATTTTATATAAGATCTCTAATTCCAGTTACTATATATGTTCTGGGTTACCTAAGTACATTTGCGTTAAAATCTGAAATTATATGTAAACTATTATTTACCAGATTTGCTTGTAGAAGGCAAGGAAGCTAAATGCCATCAAGTAAAACAGAAATTCACAGGAGACAAAAATGTACTGCATCTGCCATAAAGTTTTGTGTCCTTGCTAGCTAATTCAATCTCAATTTCTACAATTTGTGTATAACAAAGAATTTGTGTGTCCTTGGGAATGTTTTGGAAGACAGAATCAAACAAATTTAAATTAAGATTGTCATCTTCACACATGGAGCTTCGATAAAACTCTGTCCTTGGCCTTTAAAACTCCTACCAAAAAAGCTAATGTTTTCATTATCTAGAACACCCTTATTAAGAGGAGGGAAAAAAAGAGGCAGAGTTCTGAAATAGAAAAACTTACAGCAATAGAGTACAATTTAAATCTAGATGTCCAAGAATTTTTTTTAAAAAAAAGGAAATTTCAATAGTACAGTCAGTTCATCAACCAACACTTTTTGAGTTATTCAGAGAGTATCTACCACATTACCATGTGCTTGAGTATAGAATCAAAGACAAAGTCATAGTTCATGTATATCAAAATAAGTTCAGCCTTACTAGTAACCAAATAAATCCAAATTAAACCAAGATACCAATTCTACCTGTCAAATTGGTAAAGATGTAAAAAGCGATATTATTGCGATAACGTAGCAAGGAAATTGGAACCTATGGGCTTGTAAGACTGTTAATTGGCACAACTGTCCCAGAGAGCAATTTGT
Source organism: Neophocaena asiaeorientalis asiaeorientalis (assembly GCF_003031525.2). NCBI lineage: Eukaryota > Metazoa > Chordata > Mammalia > Artiodactyla > Phocoenidae > Neophocaena > Neophocaena asiaeorientalis. The sequence continues at coordinate 1,168,177 of NW_020173113.1, read as the reverse complement.
ATTAAAAGATTAGAAATATTTATATCCTTTGAACTCAGTCATACTTCTAAGACTCTTTTTTAAAAGCAAGGTAAACAAATCATTTTTATGTATGTCTCTTTGTATAATTTATAGTACTAAAAATTATGTAATGTCTAATAATCAATTGGTTAAGTAAATTATAGGGTAACCATATTACATAGCCAAAAATCATGTTTTAGAATAATGAATGTTATGGGGAAAGGTTTTTTTTTTTTTTAATTGGGGCATAGTTGTTTTACAATGTTGGGTTTGGGGAAAGGTTTGTGATGGATTGTAAGCAAATCCAGACACAAAGCAGTATGTAAAATATGAAAATATATATTCATGGCCAAAGAGAGTGGGAAGATATGCACCAAACTATACTTAGAGTTTGGATTTTTATTTTGCTTTTTCTGCCTCTCCTACATTGAGTGTTACTACTTTTATAACCAGGGAGAAAAAAAAAAGGTTGCTTTTACTGGAATTATGATCTGTTAAATTTTTAATGTATTTCAATGAAACCAAATTTAAACTAAATGAAAATAGCCTTACAAAATAAATGCGAAGCAAGGGGTAATGAAGTATATGTATGCACTGTCCTGTTTATGTAAATGTGATAAGTAATCCATCAGGCGCTTTCAAATCAAATCCATCGGGCGCTTTCAAATCACAATTTCTTTATAGAGGTGATGGGTCTAAACAAACCAGCTATCTACAGCCGACCAGCACCCGAACCGCCACGGAGAGGGTACTCAGTGTCAGAGCGGCAATTTGCAACCCTGGGATATAGGTATTGTCCTTGTGGGATTCTGACTGAATTTCAATGGATCTTCACCTTATCATGGATTTCGTCCATGTAAAGCTGCCCTAATAAATGCAGCCTTCAACTCTGGATGCTTTCTCTAATGTAGCATCATTACTCCCTTTCCTAGCATACATAAAAAAAGAACTCTCAAATATTAGGAGGGTAATAAGTTGATATATCTGAGATACACATATAAAAGGCATTTGTAAATTATATCTGGGGAGTTTATTTTTCATTTGATTTATATAAATGCAATAAACCACAGGATTAAAAAAATTCAAATATGACAGGAGGGTATAATCTGAAAAGGAAGTCATCTTCCTCCCTCCTCAACCCACTTCCCAGAAATAACCACTTTAACATTTTCTTGAGTATGTTTTCAGAAAATTTTCATGCACACATACAAATAGTGAATGAGATTGTATTATACACATAACCCTACACCATGCTTTTCTCACTTAGTAATACATCTTTGGTGCTCTCTCACATTAGTGTGTTTAGATTGATCTATCTCATTATTTTGAACAGTTGCATGGATGTATTATTATTCACTTAAGGAATCCCACTTAGTAACTTTAAATATGCACATTGAAACAGTCAACACTGGGCCCTTAAACTGAAACCTCGTGAAGTAAGTCAAATGAATAGGGAATTAGCTAGGTTATGAGATTACCTCAGTAGGAGGTCAATCTGTTCCCATGGCTGATGAGAAATCAGATATTCTGTGGAATCTCAAGGAGCTCAGAAGTCACTTTTTCCTACTTTCTTCACCCAGGTTCTTGGATTTTTAAATATTACATAAGCTTCACATTGAAGTATAATATACATACAAGAAAAATCTAGGCCCCTTCCACTTTTGGATATAGATGCAAAATTCCTAAAGACAATATTGGTTAAATTAATTTAAAAAGAAACAACAGCAGCAACAACAACAACAAAAACAGATCATGTTTACACCAGGGATTAAGGGATGGTTTACAACAAACTAAAGGAAAGAAATCATATATTATTTCAGTTGATGTAGAAAAATAATTTAATTTATTTCAACATTTATTTATGATTTTAAAAAACTAGCAATTTAGGAATAGAAGTGACTTTTCGTACTTCATAAAACTTACCACCAACATTATATTTATCATAGAAAATTTAAATGCATTCCTCTTAAGATCTGGAATAAGACAAAGATGCACACTAAAACTACCACTAATTAATATGGTTCTGGAAATGCTAACCAGAGGCATAGGAAAAGAAAAAGAGATAAGAGGTTAAGTGTTAGAAGGAAATATATGAAACTATTATTACTTTCACATAAGTTCATCTCCCTAGAAAAGCCAACAGAATATAAACTATTAAATCTAATAAGTTGAGCAGTTGCCAGATAGAAGAACAACCTACAGAAGTCAATGTGTTCTCTACATCAGAAATACCACTGATAAAATAATTTATCTAGTAATTATTTTATCTAAGAATATATAAGACTTCAGAGAAAACAAAAATTTTACTGATGATTATGAAAGATGATCTGCATAAAAGAGAGAAATTCATTTTCTTTGATGTGAAGACAGTATTATAATGATCTCAATTCAATCTAAATTGATTTATAAACTCAATACAATTCCAATCAAAATCCAAGGTGGATTTTTTTTTTTAGAAATGCAGTATATTTACTCTAACATCTATACAGAAAACAGAGGTCATAAGAAGATAAGCAAACCTCAAAAAAGAAAAATTTAGGGATACACCCTACTCAATAGTAAGATCTTAACATCTACATGATATGCAGCGATGTTCCCTTTCATTTTTCACATACTTTGTGGCTTCTCTTTTTTGTTTGATCAATCTAGCTGGAGATTTTTCAATTTTATTGGTCTTTTCAAAAGCCAGGTTTTGGTTTAATTGATTGTTTCTATTGTTTGTCCATTTTTTTCTTTCTTTCTTTCTTTTAGATTTATTTATTATTTATTTAATTTATTTATTTACTTATTTTTGGCTGTGTCAGGTCTTAGTTGCGGCACACGGGATCTTCGTTGAGGTGTGCGGGATCTTTCATTGTGGAGCATGGGCTTCTCTCTAGTTGTAGCGTGCGGGTTTTCTCTTCTCTAGTTGTGGTGTGGGCTCCAGGGCGCCTGGGCTCTGTAGTTGTGACACACGGGTTCCAGAGCACGTGGGCCCTGTAGTTTGCGGCATGCAGACCCCCTAGGTGAGGCACGCGAGCTCAGTAGTTGTGGCACATGGGCTTAGTTGCCCCGCGGCAGGTGGGATCTTAGTTCCCTGACCAGGGATCAAACCTGTGTCCCCTGCATTGGAAGGCAGATTCTTTACACTGGGCCACCAGGGGAGTCCCTGTCCATTTTCTTATTGCATTGCCTTCTGCTCTTTTTTTTCATTATTATCCTTCTACTTACTATGGGTTTACTTTGCTCTTCTTTTTCTAGCTTCTTAGGTAGAATTTTATATAATTGATGTTGGACCACCATCTTTTCTAAAATAAATATTTAAAGCTATACATTTCCATCTAAGCATTGCTTTTAACTGTATCTCACAAACTTTGATATGCTATATTTTCATTTTCATTCAGTTCAAAATATTTTCTAATTTTCTTTTTCTCCCTGGATTACTTAGATGAGTGCTAATTTCCAAATACTTGATATTTTCCCAAGTATCTGTTGTTTATTTCCAATTTAATTTTGTTATACCAGAAAACATACCCTATATGTTTTCAATCCTTTAAAATATATAGAAACATGTTTTATGGTCCAGAATATGGTCTATCTTGGTGCATGTTCCATGTGTATTTGGAAAGAATGTGTATTATGTTGACGTTGAGTGGAATATTCTATAAATGTCAATTAGGTTAAGTTGGTTGAGTGTTCTCCAAGTTTTCTATATCCTCATTGATTTTCTGTATTCTTGTTCTATCAATTGCTGAAAGAAAAGTGTTGAAACCAAATCAAGGAAAAAAGTGAAAAGACAAAAATTCCTTGCAATATACAAATATGAAAACTGACTCAAGAAGAAACAGAAAATCTCAAGAATGGTATCTATTAAAGAAATTAAATTCTTAATTTAAAATCATCCCATAAAGAAAACTCCAGGCTCAGATTACTTCAGTAGTGAATTTTATCAAATATTTTTAAAAAGAAATACTACCAATCTTATACAAATTCTTTAAGAAATTAAAGGAGGAAGGAATACTTCCCAACTCATTTTATGAGGTCAACATAACCCTGATATGAATATCAGAAAAAAAATATTATAAGAGAAGAAAACTATAGATTAATATCCCTCATGAACATATCTGCAGACATTGTCAACAAAATACTAGCAAGGATTATGCATCTTGACAAAGTAGAGTATATACCAGGAACGTAAAGTTGGTTTAACATTTGAAAAATCATTCAATGTAATTTACCTTATAGACTAAAAAAGATATGCCATAAGATCATCTTAATACAAGAAAAAAAAAGAGAAAAAGAAAGTATGTTTGTTCTCACAACATCTATTCAACTTTGTACTTGAAGTCTTACCCAGGGTAACAGGGCAAGAAATAAAGACATATATATTGAAAAGTAAAACTATCTTCATGCGCTGATAACATGACCATGTTTGTTTAAAAAAATCCTGAGATATCTACAAAAAGCTACAAGAATACTGCAATGGACTGAATATTTGTGACCCCCTCAAATTCATATTGAAACCTTAACCCCCAATGTGATAGTTTTAGAAGGTGGGACCTCTGGGAGGTGATTAGGTCATGTGGATGGAGCCCTTGTGAAGGAGATTAGTGCCCTTATAAATGAGACCTTAGAGAGCTCATATCCCCTTCCACACAGCAAACAATGAAGCAGACCCTCACCAGACACCAAATCTGCCAGTGCCTTGATCTTGGATTTCTCAGCCTCTAGAGCTGTAAGAAATAAATTTCTTATATATGTATAACTGAGTCACTTTGCTGTGCAGCAGAAATTAACACAATATTGTAAATCAACTATACTTCAATAAAATTTAAATATATATATATAAAACAAATAAATTTATTTTGTTTATAAACCAACAGTCTATGGTATTCTGTTATAGCAGCCCAGACAGACTAGGACAAATATGTAAGTTTAGCAATGTCACAGAAAACACAATCAATATATAAAAATCAACTGTATTTCTATGTATGTAGAATGTAGAATTGGAAACTGATATTAAAAAGACCAGTTGCAGTAGCATTGAAAAAACATGAAATACTTGGAATAAATTTAACAAAATATGGACAAGATCACTAGTCTTGCAAAATGGAAATCATTGCTGAGAAAAAATTTTAAAGCCCTAAATAAAAGGAAATGTCCATACCATGTTCATGGATCAAAAGACTCAACATTGTTAGGATAACAATTCTCTCCAAATATATCTACAGGTTTTATGTAATCTCAATCTAAATCCCACTAGGTTGTTTTGTAAAAAATAAAAGATGATTCTAAAATTTGTATGGAAATGCAAAGGATCTAAAATAACCAAATAAGATTTGAAAAAGGAGAATAAAGTTAATGGACATACACTACTGACTTCAAGTCTTACAGTAAAGCTTCAGTTATCAAGACACTGGAATTGACATGAAGATGGATACACCTATCAACAGAACAGAATAGAAAGCATAGAAATAGACCCACACATATATGGTTAATTGATTTTTAAAAATGAGGACAAGATAATTAACTAGGGCTAGGATAGTCTTTTCAGCAAATGGTGCTCAGAAAAATTGGAAATCTACAAGGAAAAAAATATTTTACCTTTACTACAAACCACACATAAAAATTAACTAGAAATGGATCATAAACCTAAATACAAAACCTAAAATTATGAATATTCCGTAAGGAAATGCAACAAACATTTTTTTCCCTGACTGTGTGGTAGTCAAAGATTTCTTCAATAAGCCATTAAAAGCATGATAATCTTAAAAGGAAAATGCATAAATTAAATGTCAAAATTAAAAACTTTTGTTCTTTCAACAATACTCTTAAGAAAATGAAAACGCATGCAACAGACTCAGGCTGGGATAAAATATTAGCAAAACAGGTATCTAATAAAAGATCTATACCCAGACTATATAAAGAACTCTTAAAACCCAATAATGAGAAGAGAAACAATCCAATTAAAAATGAGCAAAAGATAAAGAAATATTTAACCAAAGAAGATATATGAATGGCAGATAAACACACGAAAAGAAAGTCAACATCTTTAGTCATTAGGAAAGTGCAATTTAAAACCATAATGAAATACTACCATAAGTGTAACCATAATGAAATGAAACCGTAAGTGTAGCTAAAATTAAAAAGGACTGCCAATACCAAGGGTTAGCAAGGATGTAAAGCTAATGGAACTCTCATAAGTTGTAGGTGACAAGATAAATGATAAAATCACTTTGGAAAACAGTTTAGCAGTTTCTTATAAAATTATAAAATTAAAAATACAACTACCTATGACTCGTAGGTATTTTCCCAAGAGAAAAGAAAATATATGTCCATACAAAGATTGAATACTCATAAAGCTTTATTTATAACAGTAAAAAACTGACAAGAACCCAAATGTCCATCCACAGGTAAATGGATAAACAAATGTGTGATATTCATACAATAGAATACTACTCAGCAATAAGAAGGAACAAACTACCTATACATGCAACAGGATGACTCTCAAAAACATCATGCCCAGTGAAAGAAGCTTAACCCAAAAGGCTGCGTATTGTATAATTCCATTTACATAAATCTCTAGAAAAGGAAACACAATCTACAGGGATAGAAAGCTGATCACTGTGTGCTTTCTGTGTGTGGCAATGATGGGAATTATTTAAGAGAAGTACAAGGGAGATTTTGAGGGTAATAGAATGCTTTATATCTTGATTGTAATGGTTGTTAATGGGTATATACATTTATCAAAACTCTTCAAACTATACACTTAAGATGGTTGCATTTTAACGTATGTAAATTATACCTCATTAAAGGTGAATCAGTGTAAAAAATCAGTGTAACTCACCACATTAACTAAACAAAAAAGACAAAAATTAGATGACCATCTCAATAAATCTAGAAAAAGCACTTGATAAAATTCACTATCTACTCTTGATAAAAACTCTTAACCACCTTGGAAGAGAGGCAAACTGTCTTAAAAGATGTCTACTCTACAAAGAAACTATCGTAAACATCACACCTGCTGGTGAAATGTTGAAAGCTTTCCCTTTGATACCAAGACAAGGATGCCCTCTATCTACCCTTCTATTTGACACTGTACTACATGTCCTAGCTAGTACAATTAGTAAATAAAAATAAATAAGAAGTAAAAAGATTAGAAAGAAAGAAAACTTATTCACAGATATATTTGTATACATAGAAAACTTCAAAAGAATCTATAGTTAATCTTGGAATTATCAAGTAAGTTTAGTAAAGTTGCTGGATACAAAGTAAAAACAAAACAAACAAAAAACACATGTTTATATACCAGCAACAATACATTACAAAGTAAAATTTTAAGAAGATACCACTTATAATAGCATCATAAAAGATCAGTTACCTCTGAATCTAACATATGGTATGCAAGAGCTCTACATGGAAAACTATGAAACATTGTAAGAAAATAAAGAAGACCTAAACCAATGGAGAGATCCCAATATTCATGTATCAGAAGACTCAGTAAAGTATAAATGTCAATTCTCCCAAAATTTACTGACTATAATTCCCATTAAAATCCTAAACTGTTTGTCAAAATTGACAACGGATTCTGAAATTTTATAACATAAATGCAAAATGCCTAAAATAAATATCCCAAGCAATATCAAACAACAACTCTAGTGGATATCAAGAGGGAGGGGATATGGGGATATATGTATACGTATAGCTGATTTACTTTGTTATACAGCAGAAACTAACACACCATTGTAAAGCAATTATACTCCAATAAAGATGTTTAAAAAAATTTATATGGCTTAGTAGTAAAGACAATGTGGTACTGGCAGAAGAATACTCAAATAAGCCAATAAAATAGAATAGATATCTGGACACCTACATATATGGGCATTTGACTTACAACAAAAGTGGCACTGCAGAGCATTGGGGAAAGTCTTTTCAGCAAACAACGTTGGGTAAATTGTACAACCCTATATTAAAAAGTGAAATTTGACGTCTAACACACCCAATTTACAAAATTCAATTCCAGGAGAACTGTAGATTTAAATGTGAAAGGCAAAATAACAAAAATTTTGGAATAGGGAAAGATTTTAAGCGGGTACACAAAAACCAGCACTTATTCTGAAAGAAAAGATTGATAGATTGAATTACATTAAGAATTTTTGACCATTGAAACCACTGAGAAAATAAAAGGGAAATCAGAGTAAAATATATTTGTAATAAAATAACAAACAGCTCACATCCAGGATATATGAAGAATTCCTACAAGTCAACGAGCAACCCAACCCAACATAAAAATGAGCAGGAGATTTGAACAGGTACCTCACCAAAGTGGATATCTAAATGGCTAATAAACATATAAAAAGGTGCTCAATCTCATTAATCATCATAATAAATGCACCATAAATATCACTAAATACCTACCAGAGCGGTTAAAATTAAGAAGACGTACAATACTGTGTTGGTAAGGATGTGGAGCAATAGTAATTCCCATACATGGTTGGTGGAAGCGTGACGTCTAACAATCACCACGTAGCACTGGCATTATCTATTAAAGCTGACTTAGCCAAATTCCATGACCTAACACCTCTACTCCTAGGTATTCGCCAACAGAATGAGTGTACATGTCCCATCAGGTTGTAAGTAAAAGAACATTCATAGCGCGGTTACTGGATGCACAACTGGAAATATCCAAATGTTTACTAACATGGATTGAAATGCAGCAATGAAAATGAACAAACTACACCTACATAAAGCATGGATAAATCTCACATTTTTTTGAGAAAAATAAGTCAAACACAAAAGATTATGTGCCATATAATTCCACTTATAGAAACTTCATTAACAAACAAAACTAAGCTATAATTTTAGATTTTAGGATAGGAGTTTCCTTTGGGGAGGGGGAGGGATAGTGACTGGGATGGACTCATCAGAATAGTGTTTCTGAAGCACTGGCAATATTCCATTTCTTAACCTGGGTGATGGTTACAAAAATCTGTTCAGTGAGTTGTTCACTTATTTTATGTGCATTTTCCCATACGTGTGCTATACTTCAGAATTTAAAAATTTTAAAAATGGTAAAAGATATGAACAGGAAGTTTACAGAAAACTCCCAAAGCTCAAATGCATATGAAAAGACGTTCATAATCATTAGTAACTAGAGAAATGAAAATTAAAATAATATATCACTTTACACCTTTTAGACTGGCAAAAACATCTCCAGTGAATCAATTATTGGCAGGGATATGCATAGGACATCTCATTCACTGACGTTGGGAGCAGAGACTGATCAGGCCATTCTGAGGGCTATGTTGTGTGTGCATGTGTGTGTGTGTGTGTGTGTGTGTGTGAGTGTGTGTATCTATTATGATCCAACAACTCCACTCATTATATATTCCAAATAATTTCCTACACAGATCCAGAAGGAGACATGTATTAGGATGTTTATTATGATGTAATTTGTGGTGGCAAGAAATTGGTTCCCATTTGGGGTCCATTACTAGAAATGGTATAGATGAAATGTGTTAGTTGCGACTCCATCGAGTACTATGCAGAATTAGAAGCAACAAATTAGACAGCAATGTGGACTGACCTTAAAAACATAGTGCTTAATTTAAAAAAAAAAAAAAACAGAATGAGCTATAACATAGTACCACTCATGTAAATTAAAAATACCTGGGACTTCCCTGGTGATGCAGTGGTTAAGAATCCGCCTGCCAACGCAGGGGACATGGGTTCGATCCCTGGTCCAGGGAGATCCCACATGCCACAGAGCAACAAAGCCCGTGCACCACAACTACTGAGCCTGTGCTCTAGAGCCCGTGCGCCACAACCACTGAAGCCCACGCGCCCTAGAGCCTGTGCACTGCAACTACCGAACCCGTGTGCTGCAACTGCTGAAGCCCGCATGCCTAGAGCCCATGCTCCACAAGAGAAACCACCACGATGAGAAGCCCATGCACCGCAACGAAGAGTAGCCCCCGCTCGCCGCCACTAGAGAAAGCCCACGTGCAGCAAGAAGACCCAATGCGGCCAAAAGTAAAAACATAAAATTAAAAAAAATACCTGAATGCCAAAAACAATATATATTTTCAAGAATGTTTACAAATTAAATGATGTATATTAAACATAGTTAACTTTGGGTGGGAAGTGAAGGAAAATGGGAGTACAGGATGGTGATAAAGGAAATGTTTTTAAAGCAAGGAAAAAAATGTAAATAGCCTGGATTAGACACCAACTTAACCAAATGATCAAAGTTAACATTACCAGTAATGGAACAGACCAACATAAAGTGCCTTCTGATATGATGCACCAAGGACACAATGTCACTTGTGTGGTATTCTTGCCAAACACATGTAACCTGAATTTAAGCAGAAGGAACCATCAGGGAAACTCGAATTGAGGGACAGTCTACAAAATGACTGGCTTGTACTCTTCAAAAGTGGCTAAGTCATGAAAGACAAAGCGAGGCTGAGGAACCATTCTGGGATAAAGGAAACTAGAGATAGGACAACTATATGTGGTATCTTAGATTGGATCTTGAATGAGAAATAGGACAACATTGAGACAAGTGATGAAAGCTGCATAAGGCATCTAGATTATATTATCACATCAATGTTAATTTACTGATTTTTGTAACTAGTTACATGAGATATTAACAGCTGGGAAATTGGCAAGGAGTATGTGAGCACTCTGTATTTTTGATATAACTCACATACAATAAAATTCATCCTTTCAAAGTGTACAATTCAGTAGTCTTTAATATATTCACAAAGTTATGCAAACATTACTTGGACATTAATTCCAGAACATTTTCATCACTCCAAAGAGAAACCCTCTACCCATTAGGAGTCACTTCCCTCTCCCTTCTCCCCCTAGCCCTTGGCAACCATTCCTCCACTTTCTGTCTCTCTAAACTTGCCTATTCTAGAAATTTCATGCAAATGGAATCATACAATATTTGGCCTGTTTTGTCTGGCTTCTTCCACTTAGTGTAACATTTTCAAGTTTCATTCAATGTTGTAGCACCTACCAGTACTTCATTTCTTTTTATGGCTGAATAATATTCCATTGTATGTATAGAGCATCTTTTGTTTATCCACTCATCAGTTGACAGGAATTTGGGTTATTCCCAATTTTTGGCTATTATGAATATGAACATGTGTGCACATGTATTTGTTTAAGTATCTTCAGTTCTTTTAGGTACGTACCTAGGAGTGGAAGTGCTTGGTCATATACACGGTAACTCTGTTTTAACTTTTTGAGGAACTGCCAAACTTTTCCAAAACAGCTGCACCATTTTAAACTCCCACCAGCACTGTCTTTATATTATTTTGGTTAACTTTTTTAAGGTCTGAATTGTTTCAAAATGGAAAGTTAAAAAAGTGATCATATAGCCAGGGTGCTGTGCCTTTTCTAGGAAAAGCCAACATACCAACGTCCATCCTTTCCTGGGTCCCATAGAGTGAGAGAAAAAGTGAGAAAACAAGCCCCTAGTCATTTGTACCTTTATTCTTGCTTTGGGGATCAGTTCAATACTGGTCCATCAGACTTGAGAGGGAAATGAAAACCTGACCATGTAACCAGGGGGTTCTTCTTCACACCAGCCTCCATTGTCAACACTGTCTTGTTTAATGACAGCCAAAGGGACTCAGAACATCACAAGTACAGGAGTGGAGATTGGAGAAAAAAAAAAACTGTCCCGGGCTTCCCTGGTGGCGCGGTGGTTTTTTTTTTAAAAAAAAAAAAAAAAAAAAAAAACTGTCCCTTTGATAATTATAATTTATTAAACGTAACCATGCTTCCCAGAGACTCTTCTCACTCTTCAAAAGCTGTCAAATAGCTCGAGTAGAATGACTTTCTCTTAACAGGGCACAAAGGCCAGTGACTTGGGTACAGAATAGACAATGGAACTGATTGGTGGATAGAAAGCCAAAAGACACACATATACACACAAAAAAGCACAATCTTTTAAAAGCTCCAAGTCATTGGCTTTATTTTTACTGAATTCAGCATGGGGTGACAAAAATACATTATATCACTAAAATTGACTATTACATGCAGACATTTATCCTTTCATTCCGTATATTCATTTTCTACTTTAAATCTGTTAAGTCATATCCATTTAAAATACATGTTTACTAACTAAATATCTCCAGTTCATATAACCAAGAATTTATAACAGCTCCTTTAAAAGTTATGTTCCTTTATTACTGAGAATTTAATGGTTTAGATTGGTCTATTTTTTTTTTAATGCTTAGAGATTTAAATTTATTTACCAGGAACAGACAAACAAAACATAATGTAAAAAATAGTTTTCCAGAAGCTATTTCCATCATTCTTTTCTTCCTTTTCTCCTGCAAACTGGTGGTTTATCTTTACAAGTTCTTGGTCATTCCATAAGAAAGCTGCTCTTCTTCCGGTTTCATAAGAGATGGTGGACAGTGGTAAAAAAAATCCAGTTTACTTAAATTCTAGAGTTCACTTCAGGGAGAAAACAATGGGGTGGGATATTGGGACAGAGTGAGAGATATGGATTCTGGTGAGACTGAGAGTCCTTCACAAAAATTACAGGGCTGTGGTAAAAGGAGAACAAAAAGAAACCGGGCTCCTGCTGGTGGGCAGGAAGCCAAAATGAGTAGGAATTGTGAGGTAGCAGGGCAGTGTGATGAGGCCCATAGGTGCTATGACTTCTGATAGTAAATATGAATAGAAACCAAATAATAATTACTAATAACATGTAGGTGACCAATCCTTGAGTTGAGGCAGAGAAGGAAGGATGGCATTACACCTGGTCTCTGGTTCATTGAGTTTCCCGGGCTGGTGTGTGACCATCTTGGTGAAATCATAACAAAATCATGTTTTACTAAGGTGATCAGCTTTCATGGGGTCCTTTCTCTGCACTCTGTCCAATGATAAAGCCCACTGGCTTATGCCACCTGGAAAAGTTATTCCAAAACAGTATAGGCGAAGCATTGATGAAAATAGCCATGAAGAACGTGTTTCCAGGCAGCCTGAAACCCAGCAGACAATGTAGCTGTTGCCCAACAAACACAGAAATCTACATTGTATGCCAGGTTCATGCCCTAGACCTGGATGTTGTGCCTGCAAGCCTTCCCACATATGATTTCAACATAAATGCCCCCTGCATTCAAGATTTCTGGCATTTATCTTCTCCAACACAGGGAAAAGACAACCACAAATCACAAGTGCACTGCTGGGATGTATTTACTACAAATGAAATTTCCTTAAATTACCACATTATTTTGAGAATGCCATTTAAACGTCAAGAGATGAAAAAGATGGATGGATGGATGGATAAAATAGATCGGTAGGTGGGTAGATAGATATATAGACAGATAGATAGATAGACAGATAGTTTTGTGACCAAATGATACCTTCCACAGGGGAGGGAGAGAGAAAAAAACAGATAAACAATACACAGATAAAATATCTAGATTCCTCCCCTTTGTGGTGCTGAAATCAAATGCACCTCATTATTCATAAAACCCTGATGGTTCCCACACTCCAGCTAATAATGGAAGACTTACCACCCACCCAAGAACTTGATCCTGTGTGTATATGTGTGTGTAAATCAAGGTAAAGCCTTATTATTGAGTGCTTCCCAATAACCTCACTCAGGACACTGTAACAGAAGGTAGAAGATGCCATCAGAGACCCAGTAGCCAGATGTAGCTACTGATTACAAAAGACAGGATCTACACTGGCTACTGAGCCATTGAGGGTACCTACACATTCCAGCAGCTAGATGATCCGCAGCCTTCTAGGGAGGGGTTCTGTGGAAGGAAAGAGAAGACATCAATCCTGGAAACTTACGTGGGAATGGTATTAGGAGGTTTCAATTGCATATTTTCTTTATTGACAGTCTGACACTAACCCCATGTCTGCAGTTTAAAACAACCTCTAGATTTATTTACTTACTCAACATATGTTGATTGAGTGATATTGAGGAAAGTACCAGATACTCTCTCAGGTGCTAGAGAGCCAGCAGCAAACAAAAAAGATGAAATTCCCTGCCCTTCTAGAGCATGCATGATTGTCTGTGAGAAAATCTACAGTTGATTATTTGGCATGTTTTTGCAGTAAAATGTAAAATATATATATACACACATATGTATGTATATATATGAAAAACAAATAAACAAGCAAACAAAAAACCCAATCCACCATTTCATTGTGGTCTTGGAGCATTTTTGTCTGCCTTACTACACTTTAACTTGGGTAATCTAGCAATGATGCACATATGTACGATAAAGAATACTGTATATTGCAGTATATTGTTTCCTCTATAATCTGAGGATGATACAGCTATTTCTACCAAGTTTCTAAAACACCTAGCAAAACTGCAAAAAAGATACATTACAAAGTATCCAAAGCAGCATCTCACTGGTATGTCAGTCCCAAGCTTTCCTCCCATAATACCATGTAGGTATAAAAAAGTTAGAGGATAAGTGTCTTCCTCATTGATTCATTCATTCACCCCAGAAATGCCTGCTGAGAGCCTTCTCCTTATTTTCTGCCAGGCACTGGGGATGTGACACTGAAACAAGACCCAGCACTCATGAAACTGAAAGGTGAAGATCTGAGGTGCAGGTAGGGAAAGACAAAAAGCAACTCAACAGGTACTGATGGTTATTTCCACAGTGAAAAGGAATGCTATTTTTCACAAGGCTTTTCACGAAAAGCCTCACTGCGGGTATGACATTTGAGCAGATTCTTTGACGGGGGAAGAGGGGAACTGTGCACACACCTGTGGTGAGAGAACATGGCAGAGAGAGGCGAGATTCAGAACAAAGGCCCCGCCCAAAGTGGGAAGAAACCTGGTGTCTTGGAGAAGGCGTTCTTATATTAGCATATGACCGCTGTAGCCAATTATTGTTTTCCACTTTTAGGATTTTTTTTTAAGAATGTAAATGACTATGCAAGTTTGCACCAAGTACACACATTTTAGAATCTGACCTTCTTATGAATTTAAAATGCTTTGGCTATCACTTAGAAAAGATTTAGGAAAGTTATCGTCAATTGGAAGAAAGTCTATACTTAGAACTTTACATTAGTACAGTTGGACTGAACATGAAGCTGGATGGGAATATTTATTGCCCAAAAGGTAGCTTTTAAAAAGATCTGTTAGGCAACATTGTAAATCAACTATACTCCAATTAAAAATATTTAAAAATAAATAAATAATTTTAAAATGTGTTGAGTGTAAGAAGAGACAACCAGCTTTCTGAGAGCTCTAAATATATAAATTTCAAGGGAATGATTTAACTATTTAATCACAGGTGTCTAATTTTAAGAGGGAACCCACTTGCCAAATTATAATAATAGTGTTTCACCAGGTGGTTAGCTCTTAGGAAAGGAGAAGGATGGAATTTATAAAGTGAAGTAGGTTTTTGTTTGATTGCTTGGGCTTTTTTTTTCTTTTTAAATAAATTAAAAACAACTTAATCTATGAAGGACATTTTGCCATTACCTAAAAAGCCAGGGGATACATACCAAAGTAGGAAAAAAGACTGCTTAGACAGGTTTGGCTGAATCTTACCCTCAATATAAAACAAAGCATTTACAGAACATACAAACTTACATTTCATAAACCACTAAAACTAAATGTTCGTAACTATTTTTATGAATAATAAGACTAACAATTAAAGTGAGGCAAGGGTTTAGCTTGGTTAGTCTTAAAACCAAAATCCGAAAGATTATCTTTTATAAATTTTGGTCTATATTTAGATTAGAAGAATGGCATTTTTAATTCTCAAAGCTCACCCTATCTATCCTCTAAATCTTCCTAAGTCAAAAGAACTATAAAGTTAAGACAGTTTTTTCCCCTTACTTTTAAATTTATCTAGGTAATACCAAAAGGAAAAACTGTAAATAAAATTTTATTAAAGGTTACTCTATAGATTAGTGTCAACCACTAACCAATATAATACACATTTTCAAGTTTATTAAAATACAGAGAATATATAAGAAATATACTATAGCATAGACTATAAACCAATAATACATTTTAGAAGTTTATAAATAAGTCAAACTAAAAATCGCAAATTACATAATTCTATTATCTAACAAGAAGACAATTAAACCCCAGGGACGGGTGAAAGAATTATAACCAAGGTACTCAATGCTCAAGTCCTATTCACAGTACAAACAAACAAAACAAAGACAATCATAAACAACAAAAAAAAGCCCGTCCATGCTGGCTAAAGACCATTTATTTGAGGTACACATAATGGGAAAGAGAGTTAAAAGGGAGGAAAAGACCGATTAAAAGTTAAGCCTGCTACCTGCTGTTGGAAAGCCTGCTTGGAACTGGGATAAGGACCATTTCTTGAAACGTTAACCTAGAATTTGAAGAGCTTACCCTCCGGAATGAGAACAGGGGCAACCCATAAATCCAACCAAGAAGTAAAGAAACCCACTGATGTTTAAAGCCAAGCTGACATTCTCATCAAAGTTTCACTAGAAATTAATGAAATGCTGCTTCGTGGGTCATTCAACGAAAGGAAGAGTAGACTTCCTTGTCTTTTTAAGGGATTATCTGGATGATTCTATATTGCCTCCCCAAAGCATCCCTAACTTTAGAAATTGTAGTTTTTGGAAAGAAATTATGACCCCAAGCACTGTACGTGGCAGTAAATGAAGAGGGATGAACAATTTCATAGCACTGCCAGAATGTTAACTTTACCAAGTCAAAATTGTAAAGTTTGGCTCTAGATGTCCCCTTCCAATCCCCAACCATGATTTTTCACATATTTTAGCACATGTACTAGCAGCCTTCTGGAACTAAATAGGAATATACTACAGCATATTTATGGATTTGACAGAACACACGCCAGTACATTACTCGAACAAAGATTTTACTTCTAACAAAAATTGCCTCCCATGGAGTAGACCTCATGTTAAGTGTTCTGACCACACACACATTAAAATAGACAAACGGAAGCTATGTTAGCTGTTGGATACGTCTATTACCTGGATTGTGGTGATGATAATGGGTGTTTGCACACGTAAACTCGTCAAACTGTACACATTAAATATGTGCAGTTCTTTGTATATCAATGATACCTCAATGAAATTGTGTACAAAAAACAAACAAACTGCCTTCCACGTGGTTAAGAACAAAAAGCCTAACTCTAACTGTAGCCCAGGAAAGAAATGCACACATGTATGTAGACACAGTGTGCCGTGGGGTGAAATTATGCCCGAGGAAAAACCAACCTTTTAAATACAGGTGTCTAATTAAAGTACGTTCTTGTGAACTTGGATTCCTTTTGTGTTACGTTAGAGCATTTGAGCCAGGGTCTCACCGTAACCAGCACGTGACTACACTGACCAAAAACATTTATACCAGCTGATGGTCACTTGATTCTCATATCACTTATTTAGTAAATTGCTCGGGAAGTCAACTTGAAGATTGAGGTGAACGTTTTCTGAGATGTTCCTGCTCAAGACATTTAAAAAAAAAAATTCCCTGCCAGATAACTCTAGTCTAAACAGGCCTGGGAAGGGATGGGGTTGGCACGAGGTCCTAAAACAAGCTTCTAAAGGCGAAACCACTCAGCCCATAAAGACAGACTCAGACCAGTTTTTAAAAAATAATATTTAGCAATTAGGCACATGCCTTTAATCCTTCTCAATGAAAACCAACTTTTTTTAAACAACCATTGGATGAAAACATGAATCACTTTACTCATTAAAAGCCCTCAGAGAAAAAGTATAGTTTTCACCTAAGTAACTGCCTTTTTAAGGACAAGTTCCAGAAATTAATTGCACTAAATCCACGTGAAAACATCTCTCTCTCTGTCACTCTCCCCCTCTCGAAATTCTCTTCACACAATGTTGGCAGTATGCAATAGTGGTGAGGAATTCATCATTGGAAAAAAAATGAAATAAAGTAATCTGCATTCTTCTACCAATGGTAAGTGAAAAAAAAGGTATCCAAGTAAGGTGACTCTTTTCTGAACCTGTAAATAGAAAAAACAGTTCTCCCAAGAATCCCTGATACAGACTTTTAATAACAATTAACCCATTACTATTCTATACTATTACTGGGGTCCTTCTAAATTTGGTCTCATTTCAAAGCCTTGTGCTATTTTCTAAAGGCATTGACATCACATACGCCTAACAGTGCAGGTTTCATTTATAATCAAATCTCTACCAAGCCTCCGTTTTCACTACTATACAGAACTCCTTTTGTCACCAAATGTTCTCATGGTACAAAATTCTTCGCTTGGTCTTCCTTGACTCTTCCCATCAAGTTTCACTCAGCTCAGATGGACTAAGGAGGAGCAAATCCTTGGGCCTCTGCTTGCCCAGCCCCTCTTCGCCCTCTGCTGGGCCTGGCTCAAAGAGATTCTAGAAGAGTCTAGAAGGATTCTAAGGGGCCTTCCCGGAGTCCCCCGAAAAGTTAGCTGCATGCTATTCAGGGCCAGCTCCCTGATCACTCAGTCTGTGTCTCAGGCAGAAACACAAGCCAAATTGTTCTTTAATTATTTTAATGTATTTTAATTATTTGTTTAGAAATACATCTCCCTATAAGAATATGAGCTCTGTGAGGGTAAGAATTGAGTCCCGTTCTTTTGAGACTCCCCAGGTACTAGCAGGTACACTGGATCATAGTCATCTTTTAATAAATATTTGTCAAATAAAGAAGTCTGAGTGACGTGCCTGGCACCTGTACTGATATTCTTCAAAAAACAAAACAACCTAAAACAATAGGAGACTATCTCCATTTCAGGAAAATTCTTACATTTCTTTATCCTTTAAACATTACTCACTTCCCATCTTAGTTTTATGGTACTTTTCTATAATATCTGTGGGTGCTTATAGGATCAAGCTATTTGTAAAAGAGGATATTTTCCTAACAGAAGTGCAGACTAGTGAAAGCACTCTCTCAAGGTGAACATTTCTATACAGTCCCTTGTAGCACAAGGAGAATAGCCTTGTAGCACAGAAGATGGGGCTCAGGAAGGCTATCCTAACTGCCTTCATTCCATAGGACAAGTAAACTCTGATGAAATGGAAGAATTGAGACAATTGAACAGGTAATGGTGGGGGATGGGAGAAGAGGATAGAAGGAAGAACAAAGGGAACATCCATGGGTTACAATTTCCTTTGCTTGTGATGGCTATGAAATGAAGTATGTTGTGAGCAAATGAAGCCTCTTCCAAAACTCATACATGTCTACCAGCAGCTAACATTGGGCTTCAATTATTATGAGGTCTATGGTAGCGTGTTGATGTTTTTTAACATCTTTATTGGAGTATAATTGCTTTACAATGGCGTGTTAGTTTCTGCTGTGTAACGAAGTGAATCAGCTATACATATATATATATATATCCCCATATCTCCTCCCTCTTGCGTCTCCCTCCCACCCTCCCTATCCCACCCCTCTAGGTGGACACAAAGCACTGAGCTGATCTCCCTGTGCTAGTTAGCATGTTGACTTTTAAAATTATGTGGTTTGTGTAAATGGCTCATATCACAAAGGAAGAGAAGGGGAGACAGCTAACAGATAAGTGTGAAGATTTGGAGGGGCTAATAAAAATGGTTAGATAATGGTGGAGTGCAACTAGAGATTATCATATTAAGTGAAGTAAGTCAGAAAGAGAAAGACAAATAGCATATGATATTACTTATATGTGGAATGTAAAATATGACACAAATGAACCTATCTATGAAACAAAGACTCACACACATAGAGAACAGACTTGTGGTTGCCTGGGGGGCTGTGGGAGGGATGGATTGGGAGTTTGGGGTTAGCCGATGCAAACTATTATATGTAGGATGGATAAACAACGAGGTCCTACTGTATAGCACAGGGAACTATATACAATATCCTGGGATAAACCATAATGGAAAACAATATTAAAAAGAATGTATGTATGTGTATAACTGAGTGACTTTGCCGTACAGAAGAAATTAACACAGCATTGTAAATCAACTATACTTCAGTTAAAAAAGATTTTTTAATTGAATGTGTTGACCAAAAAAAGAAAAAAATGGTGGAGGGCTAAATGTAGTATATATCATACATACTGATACTATCTGATGACCTAGCAGCTACAGCACCCACAAGACGTTTAGCAAGGAGGAATAAGGTGAAAACTTGAATGGTACTTGTGTAACAAAGAGAAAATGGGAACGTTAATTGAGATTTATAGAGAAAGACTGTTCTGATATGTGTTAAATGAAGGAAAAGGGGGTAATTGGCTATTTTGAAACTTCTAGAGAATGCATCAAATATGCGCTCCCAGAGTGGGCGCCACCCAGTGGATGTACGACCAGTTTGCCAACTGGTCGTAAGGAAACAAAAAGAGTTTCAGCGGTAATAACTCTGTACAAACCAAGGGCCATGAAAAGCCTTGCCAACAGCATTTTTCTCCACCTTCTTCTCGCCTTATTAGTTGATGATCCCAGTGAAGGGTTTTTGACAAGGGATGGACAGTTCTGTAGAACAAATGAAAGTGTTCAGGGAAACACTACCCATCTAATTAAAAGTCAGATTCAAAAAAATAATGGAGGAAAATATCAAAAGATTAAGCTCTCGGCTCACAGTTGGAGATGGATTTTTGAGATGGTCACAGAAGTAGTCTGGAATGGAAAAAGGAAAAGGGATACCAAAGAAGGAGGGCCATTGAAGAGAGCAAAGAGGAGAGATGTCGGTCAATACAGCCAAAAGGGAGTAGAAGAGAAGCCCAACACTCATTTACAACACTGAGGCACTCATCAATGGGGCAACAGCTTCATGGGCATCCTCTGTGAACTAGCTAGAAAAGGAAGTTTACCAGATGGAGAAAACCAGAAGGATACAGGAGGAGTGACCCTCGGGAGTTAAAAAAAAAAAACTTAGAAAGGTGAGCATCCGGAGTCCAAGAGAAAGGGAAGATTATTCATAGGCCTGGGCAAAGTCAAGAGATGAAGGAAGGAAGTCTTTCTTCCTGTGCGGGGTTGGGGGAGCAGCAGTGGCAACCTTTATCACTAGGTTGAAAGGGGAATTAACAGAAACAAAACTACGGTTTATATTGATGGTAAGTAACACAGGGGAAATCTGGTTCCCCTTTCTGTGAGTGGAGAAAGAGGTCAGGAGAGGTACCTGGCACTGAAGCATAGTATAACCTTGAAAGGACTGGCTCAGAGGACAAGAGAATGTGTGTGTGTGTTGGGGGGGCTCTAGAAGTCATTTTTAGTCAAAAAGGAATAGCAAAAGCCTCTCATTTAGAGAAAAGGGGGTCTATAAGGAGCTCAGAAATGAAGGGGAACCCTCGACGTCTAATGAGAACACACTAGACGTAACATGGCAATTCTAGAAGAGCAGTCAACCTCAAGACCCCATGAGCAATCCAAACCACAAGACCAAGCTTTCCTGGGGTATCCAGCCTGTGGCTATACATCCCATGTAGATGTGACAAGCCAGGAATGATCCCAATTTACTAAGTCCAGCATTGCCTGCTCCCCTTCCTGACCCCATGTTCATCCTCCTGCCTCCCATTTCTCGCTGGGAGGCAAAGGCATCAAACCTGTTGAAATTTCTCACGGACAATTACTATTCATTCTGACACTCTCTCTCCTTTAAGTCCTAGCCTGATTATTAAACTTTCTATAGTCTGGGGAACAAACTGTAAAGAAAAGAAAAAAAAAGCCATCCATACGATGATAATCCTTTTCATGCTGAGAGTCAAACTCATCTTACTACTGGAAACACTAAAAGTTAATGCAAACCCTATGCTGACACAAGAGAGCTGTTATGTACATCACCACTCTTCTTTCATGTCTGCCCCTGTGGAGGCCAGGACGGGCCACAGAATCAGGGATGGAATAAATGGAGATACTTAAAAGGGCAGAATCTAGAGGATTTGGTGGGGAAAAAAAAAACCCCAAATAAAACAAATAGGTATTCCCTAGATTGAGTTTCATACTCAGACAAAACCGTACAATCTTTGTATGCTCTTATTATTATATCTCCTGATTTTCTAAGGTTAAATGAACCTCAATAAATTTTAAAATCATGAATAAAAAGTTGAGAAACTAGAATTCTCGAGGCTCGGTCAAGAAAACACGTCA
>NW_020173113.1:1110726-1146097 GCF_003031525.2 Neophocaena asiaeorientalis asiaeorientalis | reverse complement strand
CAATGAAGACCCAACATACCCAAAAAAAAAAAAAAAAAAAAAAAGAAAAGAAAAGAAAAGAAAACACGTCACGTTTTGTTTTAGATGTGCCAGTAGGGACAGACAGAAAACGCTTAAGAAAATTGTCATTTTACCAATATATCAAATAACAGGTTACACGAAAGAGCATTACCCAAAGTGTGTTCCTTGGAGTATTAAACCAAGAGATGACTCAAAAAAAAAACCCTACAGTTCTTGGAATCTATTCAATTTAGGAAATGTTGTAGACGTGCCATATGCCCCTCTTGAAGTTTCAATACAAACATGAAAGGTTCTGAAAAGTCCTGCAGGAGAGGAACTTATTTAATGTTGTTCAACCCAGCTTTTCCTGAACTTACTGGGCCACAGAATTTTTTCCCTGTCTCCTAAAAATGTGTTTTGTACTAGACAGTACTAAAGCCTATACTGGTCCCCGCACAGTTTATCACATACAGTAGGGAGAAGTTTGGGTGGCCACAGACCTGTCAAGAATTCTGCTGAGGAAGCTGCCCCCAAACCAGGAATGTGAAAAGGAAGAGGGATACTGAAGACAGACGGCCACTGAAAGCGACAGAGAGCAAGGACACGTGTCAGTCAACACAACCAAAGGGAAAGGGGGTGCCGGGCATGGGCCAACCTTCTTGGCTAAGTAAACTCTAATGGCACCTGCGCCTTCAGCTCTATGCTGTTTCCTTTCAAAGCCACCAGTTTCCGTGGCCGGGACAAAACAAATGACTGTTGAGATCTTTTAAAGAAAAATTTAAAATAATCCAGCGCACCAGATTTCATTTATAATGAAATATGGCAATTTTGATGGAAGCCACGGTGCGAATAATGGAATTAAGCTCTCATGTTTCCTTGTTGGTTTTACAAAGCCACCCGCTCAGTACTGTGCCATCCGTAATCAGGCCGGATGAAGGCAATCACGTAGTAAATGTCAACACCCGCTGTGTATACAGTACTGCCCAACTATCACAGTTCTTTCACATCCAAGTCTTTGACCCTTACAACAACCTTGTGAAGCCTGTGGTTGTGTTATTATCTATTTACAGATGGCGAAACAGGATTAGAGGGGATCATTGCCATGAACACCTCATATACAAATAGAAGGGACTCTAGTAACTGCTTGACAAATTGATGAGCAAAAAGTCCAGGCCAAATACTCAATGACATGAGTTTGGGGAAGCAGCAAGGTGCCATGGGGAGAATGGTGACCTCTGCCTAAGAAGAAGGGGGCTCTGTGATCCAGGCAAACAGCTTGGCTTCACTGGGTCTCAGTTTGCTCCCCAAGCAAACGAGGATAATACTTACCCTACCTATAACGGGATCATTGAGATGACCCCACAAAATGAGGTTTATTAAAGTACTTTACCAATTTTCATGCATTCTGCAAATAGAAGAGATTTTATTTTTCTCACAGTGGTAGAATACGATGGTAGCATTTTCATGTCTTTGTAATCTGAACCCTGCTTCAGATGTTTTAGCCCCCATCATACAGTGAGTGCTACAGTAGTTGTGTTTAAGTGCAAATGCTAATAAACCGGGGCTGGAGCAGATACTTTCTGAGCCACTTGCTTCAAAACCTTGTAAACAGGAGGAACTAAAGCGATGGCAATTATTACAGTTTAACTTTGGTTTCTCATCTGTACTAAAAGGTTATATTTCTATCCCCAAACCATTAAAACTTCATCAGTTTTTTTTTCTCCTAAGAGAGGCTAAGCTTTTATTTTGCCAAATAAGGGCATTTTTAAACCCCTCCATCTATAAAAATGATTGCTCATTTTTTTAAGTTTTTTTTTTTTTTTAAATTAAGAACTAACACAATAAATTGCACGTATTTAAAGTGTACAATTTGATAAGTTTTGGCATACATATGCACCAGTGAAACCATCACCACCATCAAGATAGTGAAATTATCCACCAGCTCCAAAGTTTCCTCACACCTTCTTGTAATCACTCCCACCTGCCCCCTCACAGCTCCCCCACTCCAAGCAACCACCGATCTGCTTTCTGTCACTATAGATTGCTTAGCATTTTCTAGAATTTTATATAAATGGAATCATACAGTATGTACTTTTTTTGTGGGGGGGGGGTCTGGCTTTTTTCACTTAGTGTAGGGTCATCTGTGTTGTTCACTATATCAGTAATTCACTCCTTTTCACTATTGAGTACAACCCATCATATGGATACACCACAATTGATTGATCCATTCACCTGCTGGTGGACATTAGGGTTATTTCCAGTTTTTAGCTATTACTTACAAAACTGCTGTAAACATTCATGTACAAGTCTTCATAGGGACACATGCTTTCTTTTCCCTAGGAGTGGAATATCTGGATCAAATGGTAGGTGTATGTTTAACATTTTAAGAAACTGCCAAACTGTCTTGCAAGATGTTTGTACCATTTTACACTGACCTGCATGTATTATGAGGGCTCTAGATCCTCCAAAACCTTGCCAGCACTTGGTACAGTCAGGCTTTTTAACTGCAGCCATTCAAATAGGTGTGTAGTGGTATCTCATTGTCTTTTTCATTTGCATTTTCCTAATGACTAACAATGTTGAACATCTCTTAATGTGCATGTTTGTCATTTATATATCTTCTTTAGTGAAGTGTTTGTTCAAACCATTTGTCCACTTTTTCTATGTTGTTTGTTTTCTAATTATTAGAAACCCCAGTTTTTTTTAACAGGTGGTACAAGACTGGTAACTAAGAACTCAATCAAAATTTTACATAATTCATGGGTACCCAAGAGGATAAAAGCTTCACAATGACTATTTCCTAAAACCTATGCTGAACTAAAATATTCTCTAAATGTTATGACAAACTTGAAATTCTTCTAAAGCTTGAAAAGAACTTTATTTTTTTATCAGTATTGCTGCTAAGTCTACACAAGTTCTGAACTTAGTAAAAAAGTAATTATATTTCCATGTATTCTACTAGTACCTAAACCATCTTAGTTCTTCCTCAGTGCATTAGCTGAAAATCACCAAAGTTTCTGTCTCTAAACCACATTTCACACTTTGTACTAATTATATTCTAATCCCATAAGATCCTATTTTCCAAAAATAATTTTTTTATGTCAGACGTGTGCCTACATTCAAAAAGTGACGAAGGCCAAAACCTCTGTCACGTTGTTTGCGCAAACAGTCACAGCTAAAATGTGTTTTGCAAGCATGGAGAAGAATTCTCCTTTAAGATCTGTAGAGCAGGCTGGATTTGAGGGCTGCTACGGGCTTTCCTTTGAGGAAAAGCAGGCCCAGTTCTGCTGTGCAGGGCCATCGGTTCGCAGTTCAATTGTTACAGTTGATGTGGGTTTCCTTTTAGATGCCTGGAAAATGACTCTGCTGACCACATCCACATTCTGAAATACTTTTTGAGAACTTGTAACCAAACTGCAGGAACTGACTCATTTTGCAGTGCCCAGCTACCACACAATCGTACCAGAATAGACTCCAGTCAAAAGCAGAAATAGCAAGGTCTTAGAACACAGGCAACAAATTGCCTATTTATATGGGGGAAGAAAGGGGGAAATCCCAGGATGCATGGGGCAAAACGGCTCAAGCCCTGGGAGACCATGAGACGTGACCAGCCTGAGAGGAAGGACCGAACAGAACACATGACTTCATGGGCAATATATGTGCTTCCCTCAAAGCTAGAAGTCATAGGCTGATAGAAAAGGAATCTTAATGTCTAGCTCTCCATAGTCCACCTAGAAAGTAGATTCAGTTGAGAGAGATGTATGCAGGAGGATTTGGCGGGGAGATGGTGTCTTGAATGCTCATTCCTGAATTCCTTGCTCGGGAAGCCAGGAGCATGCCCCTCATCTCCCAGGAGATGAGCAAAAATGGACATCCTATCAGGGATGCCAGAAAGAAGTCAGGCCAGAGCCCGGGGACACCAGGGCTTAGGACCAAAGAGATCTGCCAGTACCCTCAGGCTCCCCGACATCCTTCGTTATCCGTTTCTACAGGTCCCAACGCGGTTCATCCAAGTGTGTCAGCTTCCTCATGATGTGCCAACTCTCACTCCCTCTCTCAGTGCAGAGTTCCTACCTTAGGGGGAAGATGGAAAGGAGCAAACTAGGCCCTCCTCCACAAAACAATCTATGTTCCCAAGGTACTGATTTCTCCTCCCCACAAGTGAAACCGTCATTCTCTCAGTCAGTTTCAGCCAGAGGAGGTAAGGAAATCCGGTCCAGTTGAACTAAACTATAAATGACAAAAGCAATAACTCTTTTCTGCAGGTGGGTCCCTGGCTAAAAGAATATGAATGTTAACCCAAATGCATAACTAACTAGTCAGGCTAGGTCAGGCTAGGTGATAAAAGTTAGATGGGAAGTCTCAGGTCATGTAAAGTAAGATAAACCTGGACCATACCTCCAAAGAGCTACCAAGTCCCTGGCTAAGCCCTGGTTGTTATCAGGCCTGGTGACATGGTCCAAGGTTAATAAAATGACCTATATATACAGTTTATGTCTCACTTCACGGAGGCCATGTCTCTTAACATGTAAACTCCCAGATAACAGAAATTATACCTACCTTATACAAAATGTAGGACTTTTAATATCAGATTATGAGAGTAAGAGAATGACAAGGGGCTGCAATTCATTTACACCAATCAACTCTATCTTTAAGAAACTGCAAAAGTGTTTTCTTCCCAACTGCTCAACTGCTTTTATTTTCCCATGATCCCCTTCTGCCTCCAATTGTGAAAATGAGCACTGTGTGACACGACTTTTTAACCCGTATCAAACAATCAATTTACATACAGAATTCTAAGACGGAAACTATCAATTGATTGAACAGAAAACTAGGGGCTACAAAAACCATTTTGAACACAGAATTACTTAAAATCCACACAGTTCAAAAGTCTAAACTATTTCTCACCGAGTGTAAAATCAGCAAAGACACGCCCCATCAAAAGTGTGCTTGGGGCAAGTATAAATAGAATCGAAGCATCCCCCTGCGAGAAAACTGAGTAACCCCACGCCTCTGAGGAATAGATACGACAGGAAAAAACTACCCACTTTTGGATCTTTAGCTGATAAGGAGTTGATAGCTCAACTTCATCTTTCTTTACAAAGGTTTTCGTATCACCATCATTTAAATGAAAAAAGTAGCATTTTCCCAAAAAAGTGCCCTGCACAACTTGTACACACTCTGATCATGAGGCACGATGGGCTGGACTCCCCAGGTTCCCTGCAGAAATCACCTGTCCCTTTGGAACACCATCCTCCTTCTCTTCTGTTATCGTCTCCCACCTTCTAGCAGCTTCTTACTATGGCCAACAGGGCCCTACGCAATCTGCAATTCACTACCTCCCAGACCTCATCGACTACTTTCCCACAGGTAAACCTCTGCACAAATATCACAACATCAGAGAGGACTTTCCTGTCAGCCCTAGATAAAAAGCAGCTCTTTCCCGGGCCCCTGGGGACGACCTCTCTGTTGGACCAGGTTTTATTTTTCTCTCTAGCACCTTCTAACGCCTGGCATCTACTTATTTGTTCAATCACTGTCAGCCTGCCCCCCTCCATGCAACCAGGGACCTTGTGCATTGCTGTATTCCCAAACTAGGAACACCATCTGGCATGCAGTAGGTATGCAATACATTTTTGTAAAGTGAACATTTCCCACTTGACAGCTTTGCCAATTGTTCTGCTACAAGCTTATGAGGTCTGGTTGGCACCTGGGACACTTTTTGTTAACATCTTATCAAATACCCCATACTTCAAGGGCCAGGTGGACAGGAGCTATAGGAGAGTGCTCATTTCCCCAGTGTGAAGAGCAATTAGGCAGGGGTTGGGGAAGAAAGAACAGTTTCTTTATACTCTCCCTGCTACCCAAGGGTAGAAGATACAGGAGAAGCTTTCAGAAAAGGTAGAAATTTACTATCTTTATCAACCTAACTTGTCACCAACAGTCCTTACTTCATCTAGCTCAGAGAGAAAGAACCCTGAGATCAGGAGCCATCCTTTTAGAGGTTGAATGATTTTGTTTTTAAATTTACATTCACATTTCCTTCCATGGGGCCGTATATACCTACTGTTGATGTAGACTTCGCATTTCATGCTAAAAGATATAAAGCATTTTCATCGCCTTTGTTGCTGTGGCCAAACCTGTATCAGAAAACACACAGACAAAGTTTGTGCCATTACAAAGAGTTTGAATAGTTAGTTATGTGTTTTTCAAAAACTATGCAAAATAACACCCAAGTTTAAGTCACATGTAAAGATGATGACCCTGTCTGCCTTGAGGAATAATATTCCTAACTGCAGCATGGTACCAAGTAACACTTCTTGAAGAGTTAGTAGTATAAACCCTCCTCCCTAACCTCGTCTCCCCCAAAGAGTGGGTATCCCTCATTTTCCCCACCTTTACTTGGAGGTATTTTCAAAAACTCATAATAAATTTAATCGAGGGCAGAACAGGACTTTTTACCCTCCAAATTGGCTTAAATTCTATCTAAAAACGATTTTCTAAGACACCATTGTGGAGGCCTTTGTTGTCTCTTAATTTTCTTCAGAGAAATGAGTCAAAAGCTTGGGGGAATTCTTAGACTGGACTTATTGACAGATTCCTTACTATGAGCCCTTCTTCCACCACCATTAAAAAAAGAAAGAAAAACCATTTCCCTGCATTATTTTCCTGTCATGAGCCCTTTTCCCCCCCTTACTTTAAAAAGAAAAAAGAAGTCCGGCTGCCAAAGGAAGATGCTTAAAGTCTTTAATGAATGTCAGTCTGTGAAATGTGCCTTGCCTCCAAGATGGCAAAGGATCAAATAAAAGATGTAGTCACTAAGGTGAAAGGAACAAAGAGTGAATTGGTAGTTACTCCTCCTTCCTTCCCCTAATGGACCCTCCACCCCCCATCCTTTCTTTCATGTGTCTGCAGGTAGGCGTTGAATGAGTTACATGAGAATACGGATAAATGAATGAATGAATGAAAAAATGAACAAATGAAGACAGATATGCTTAATATATCCTCCTATGGGCAGGCTCAGTCCAAGGCCAAGAGAATTTTTAAAGAGATTTCTAAGCACTCAGAACCCACGGGCTACGGTGACATGCCCTTGCCTTCTAAACCAAATTCTTAACCTGTATTTGAAAGAGGAGAAAATTCTCAAGGTGAAACCCCTTTCCTTATATTCTGAAAATTAACTCCTCATCCAAACAAAGGGCTTTATGCACATAGATGGCTTCTTATAATTCTTTACTTACAAATTCTGCCCCTCTAGATTACACCCAGAATGAGATGGAGATAAAGGAGAAACTATTAGTAATTACAGATTCTTACTCATTTTATTTTCTATGGATGAATGCTATACCGATAGAAAAATCTCCAGAAAGGTGGATGAAAGTGCATCCCCTCACATACTTCTCCCTTCCACCCCCACTTTCAAGTGAAAACATTAGAGAAAAAAATAGGGGAAGTTACATGAGTAAATGTGTTAGTGCATAAGATCAACTGAAAACAAGGAATTCCCCTCTTGGACTTCAGTGGCCTAATTAAAACTCATAAAACACAAATGACTAAAACTGCTCCCAGCGATTTGTGTAATAAGAAGCAGAAAAAGTCAATTTTGTATTTCAATATTGAGAGGGCCAGGCCTGGAAGATGTGATACTTCGCAGAATAGAGATGAGAAGACCATTTCTGAGACTTTCAAGTTCAATCAACTTTTATTCTGCTTTCCTGCCAGAAGTACTTACCATCTGTACTGGTGACATCTTGCTTGGATATAGATTCTGGTCCCACAGCTTATCAGCTGAGTGGCCCTAAGTACATTCCTTTACCTCTCTGTGCCTTAGTGTCCTCATCTATGAAATGGGCATAATAATTGCACCAATGGGTTGTCAAGAGGATTAAACAGGTCAATGTGGGTAGAGTACTCACAACTGTGCCTACCCAGAACATGGGAAGTGTGCCAGAAATGGCAGCCACCATTATCATCACTCTTTTGCTTAATCTGGTGTGAAGAAAAACGTATAGCTTAGAATGGATCCACAGGCTTTGAGACTAAACTGAAGTCTGTTCCCGAAAGGATCTGGGAAGGAACTCAAGTGTGTTAAGTACCATTATTCCAGGGACCACAGTATGCGCTTTACATGTGTTATCTCATGCCACAGCCCTGGAAGCTAAATACTGATGCTCCACTCTCTGGGGCTTACGGACATAAATGGGATAACTTCCTCATCTAGCAAGGGGCCAAGTGAGCTTAAAGCACAAGTCTACTTATTTCCGAAGCCTGGGCCTCTTAGGGGGCAAACACATCAATGGATGCTGTGAACAGGTACCGTCTTGGGGTCATATGAACCACTGTCACATACCTGATACTCACTGGAAAATGTCTGGATGTCTGGAGGTTTTTTTCAGGTAATCAGAACTTTGAAAGCACCTTGTAACATTTTGCTGGGCCTGTACAAAGTCACTCAGTTTCTCTCATTGTTAAGAACTCTAGTCTCACTTTATATATATCACACAACTAACTGAGAGAAATCAATGGGTTTTCATTTGAAAAGTCTTTATCCGTCTGCTTTAAGAAAGGTGGGGGAAAAAAAAAAAAAGAAAAGGTGGGAAAACTAGGCTTTCTTCTAATACCACCACCAGCCGTGGGCTTTCAGTAAAACAGGTGCCTAAGGAGAATTAAACCGTTCCAAGGCAGAAAAGGAAGCTCATTTAAAATAAAACCTTAGGGACTTCCCTGGTGGTGTAGTGGTTAAGAATCTGCCTGCCAATGCAGGGGACACGGGTTTGAGCCCTGGTCCGGGAAGATCCCACATGCCGTGAAGCAATTAAGTCCATGAGCCACAGCTACTGAGCCTGCACTCTAGAGCCCGTGAGCCACAACTACTAAAGCCCGTGCGCCTAGAGCCCGTGCGTGCTCTGCAACAAAGAGAAGCCACCGCAATGAGAAGTCCACACACTGCAACTAGAGAAAGCCCGCGCGCAGCAACAAGGACCCAACACAGCCCAAAATAAAACTAAATTAAATAAATTAAAAAAATAAAAAATAAAATAAAATAAAACCTTAGATTGCTTTTCATAATCAATGACTCCATCTTCTACCTTAAAGTAACCAGTTAAACTTCGTTTTTAAGCAAGTTATTACTTTGTTAGATTGACCTTTAAAAGAAAGCAACTAGAAACTATTTTGCTATTAAAATATAGCTAAGGAAAACAAAATGTCTCGATTATATTGACTTAACAAAAGTATTTTACATTCAACTTTTACATGCATCTAATATGTTCCTTTAAGAATTTAAAGAAAAAAAAGAATTTAAAGAAAATCAACTCTATGAGCGTTCTAATGATGTATATACAACCACATTATTATATAGTTAATAATATCTATGTATTTTTCAATTTTATATTTTAGATTATCCTAACTACTTTGGAATGTATAAACTAGAATAAATATAGGGTTGAAAGACAATAGGTTACACAGTTGAGAATTTAAGAACTTGAGCCAGGAAATGTCCAAGATTAAATCATTTACATTCTTTAATATGTAGAATGATTGTTTTATATTAATTTTTTTTAATTTTTCAAAGGAAAACAATAGCAAGTAGGCGAGTTTAAGATGTTTTCACTGGAATAAATGTTATGTATTGTTCTCCAGTTCCTTATCTAAATTGAAGGTTTCATAAGATACAAAAGTATTTTACTTTGCATGTTTTCCTTAGTAATTTAAAATTGTCTTGATTTTAAAAATACTCAATGATTATATTCAAATTTGGCTAAGTTTCCTCTCCTGAATGAAGACATGGGTTCTCCAAATTCTGATTGCACAATCGAAACAGTTTGTTTAAGAAAAAGAAATTCTCGTGGTTGTGAATATAAAAATAACTAACAGTAAGAAAACTCCAATGGGCAGAAAAAATTTCATTATTTATGATAGTCTGAGATTGATAGGAGGGAATGAGTTTGAATAAGGAGATCAAAGAGAAATAAATCTAGGACCCTTACATTTGTTCAAAGATAACATTACTGCTAGTATTTGATTGAAACGCCAAACAAATAAATAAGTAAAACATATAGTATGTCAGACAGAGATAAGTGCTAAGAAGAAAAATTAAGCAAGATAGTGGGATAGGGAAGTTGGGAAGTAGAATGGGGAGGTTGCTATCAGCTTGGAATGAACTTTTATCCTTAGAAATATAGAGGTATTGGAGAGACATCTTATACACTTCTTTGAGAAATATTGTCAAAAGTATCCTTTTGTGGATTCAGGGTCATGCAGCACAAGGTCCACAGGGACCCTTGCTGTGGCCAGTGTGGCTCCCACGCCAAGGAGTTCACTCTCTCTGCAGTGACCCGTGTCCTTCTCAGAGCCCAGACGTCCTGCTGGGTTAAGGGCCCAGGAAATGTCTCCAGAAAGACTCTTCCCACTATTCCAGATCATTTCCTTGGGGCAGAGGAAAGAGTTATTTTGTGCATCTTCATTTTTCAAGATAAAGAAGTCAGGCTGACTGCTGATGGAGATCCTGTTGGGAAGCCTATAAAGACATAAAGAGCCTGTCAGAGCCCTGGAACACCCCCCCACACACACCGAGGAAAACCCGTTGTAAGCATTCCGCAGCAGGCCCCTGGTAATGACCATGGTGGTGATGTCTGATGACACCAGGAGCGGGGTGACTAGGAATAAACAGCTGAAACGCCCCTGTGACTCAGTCAAGACTTCCAGTGCCACATCTCCAGGCCTCCCTCATACCTGAAGCAGACTCATTCAGAGCAAACTTCAGCCAGACTGCTTGCTTCCCAATCTTGGCTCTATCGCTTCCTGGCTGGGACACTTTGGGTAAGTTGCTTCACCTCGTTTCTCCATGTAAAATGGGGATTAAAAACCATATTGGCCCTCTTCGGTTTTTGTGAAGATTAAGTAAGTTAATATATGTAAAGCATTTTATACCAAAACACATCTACTGAGCATCTGCCATGTGCCAGACACTGTTCTAGATGCCAATGATTCGTTTAGAGCAGTGCCTGGCATATAATGTGAGCTCAACGTATACCAGTAATGAGAGGTCTACAAACCCTTATCTCACTCTCAGATTGATTATTATGATGCTGATTTTATAAAGATAATAGGGTAACTATTCTATCTATATAAAACTCAGCACTCCATGATCAAACACATTAATAATTTCTACAGTAAAACATAAAAACATCCTGCTAATTGGGATAAATAAAGACTATAAACACTGGCTTCATGTTAGTTTAGGCCAGGATTTGCTACCAAATTTTTTACATTAAAATCTTTTGGTTTTCAGACCTTTTTGGATTTCAGAAGCGAGCGATGGGGGACCTATATAGTAAATAAGGGGCAAAACCCACTGAAGTCTTCTTTTCCTTTCTAACTTCTGGACATGCTAATGACCAAATAAACAGTCAAAACCACTTAGGAGTAGAAAATAGGAAGCCCTTCAGGCATGGGAAATCCACAACTGCATAATTAATCTATGCCAAATATAATCTAAACAATCCCTCCTTCCCTCCAAATAGAGTGCCATAAGCTTCTCAGTCAACCAATTCATTGCCACAAACAACAGGTCTCAAACAATCTTTAAGGGTTTTTAAAAGTAACTTTTGAATATAGGATAATACACTTAAGTTTTACCACTATTTTAATAGTACAACCCTATCTTTCCTATGGAAAAAAGACAAGCTATTAAATGATTTAAAAAATTGACTTAAAAACATGGACCTTCAAAGAATACAGGATGCTCTGTAGTCCATCTAGGGGAGATGAATAAACGTTATGCCAAAGTGGTAAACTATCCTGCTACCGAAGGAATTTTCTCCACATTGCATTTAAGGAAATCTTTGCAGCTCTTGAAGAGCTATACAATAACTAGTTCAAGATGTTTGCACTGCTGGTCAGCACTGGATAAAGGATTTGCACAAACGCATGGAAACCGACTTCTCTTGCCTCTTCATTACCCCCATATGTTGTTATTTATCTTCCCCAACTTCTCTGACCCCTTTCCACTTATTTTATACTCAAGTAGTGCTTTGTTCATGACCTATGTTTACCACTCCCATGGCGATCGGTACACAAAGGCAAGTCAGGAAGACATGGAACGAACGGAGATACTTATATTGCTTCATGGTTTTTTCCCCTTCTCATTATCCTCCTACTCAGTGAGACTGTAGTGGGAGGTCTGAATGACATTTGCAAACCGAGAACTTAAAGCTACATTTCAACACCCAACCCCTCAGTTGTTATAGGAACAACACTATGAGGCTTATCTAGGTTCTGACAAACAGCCACTTGTTCCGCTAGTGATTAAAGTTCCCCCTTCCAATCAAATATATACACATATACATATCCATACCTCGAAACATTTGGTTGGGCAGAACTGTATACCACACCAAAAATGTAAATACAAGCCCAAAGGGAAAGTGTTTATATTCCCAGATTTGCAAATATCAATAGTACTTAAAGAAAGTTATTCTGAGGTCTGTCCCTTGACCTGAGTCCCTTCCGTTCGTAGCTTTACATGCCCACAAAGACAAAGACATGTGCATACCATTAATGTCTTTTAACAAAGTATACAAAACTTGCAAGACTCTCCATAACCCCAGAGAATTTATTTATTTTACATGTATTTTTTTAAAATCAATAAATTGTAACAGAGAGGAGCACAAAGAATTGAAAACATGAAGATCTAAAGAAATGCTTTTGGAATATACTTTTTAGCATTTACTGTTTCAACCTGCTTCTGTCATATTTTTGTCATTCAAAACAATGGCTTCTAAATGGATGAGTAAAACCTAAAAATTATATAGAGGCTTTTTTCCATTAAGCATGGCAGTGTTTAGACAGATTATTAAATCACCATGTTTCTCCCAAGTATTTCCATGAAATACAGAGCTGAAAACAATTGTGAATCACTGAACACAAACTAGCAATCAGATATAAATTACCTGTAAATATCTTAATGTTTTGTTACCACTTTTCTGTCTTCAAGATTTTGAAACCTATAAATCCACGTACTTCAAGAAAAAGAGTAGCATTTTTCCATATCCTTAGCCACACTCTAATTAAGTCAAGTAACTTGTAATATTAACAAGTTTGGATCACCAGTCTGATTTATTGGAGGACCTGCCCTTAACGGCCATGCTTACCTTGCTTTTTATCTATTTCTTTGAAAATAAATACTTCTACAGAAGTCTTGAGAGCTATTAGTCTGAGAAAAATGCTCTCAAAAATTCTCAAAGTATATAAGCAGGAAAAAAAGACCAATTAACAGATCCCACTAGATTCATCTTCCTCCCCTCCACCCTCATCTCACTCTAGTGCCAACAAGAGAAACTGTAGAACTGCTATACTGTTTTTTATTATACGTTTTCCCCTTTCGAGTTAAGGATTTCAAGATTTTTGAAAGAAACAGAATGAAAACCCAAAGTCAGAAATGCAGACTTATCTCTCAATTTGAAATAATGTACTTTAAAAAGTAAATAAATAATATTGTATCCTCTATAACCCTAACCTTACAATTCTGTCACTAAGTTTTAATTATATATATTCATATTCATAAAGGGAGATCACCAAAAAATGACCTACATGTTTGCTAGCAGTTAAAGGACAAAATATTTTTCCATCTGATTCCATAAGTGGACATCACATGATTACTTCTATTGACCAATAAGAAACTGATAAAATCAGGTAGCCACCCTCCATTCTAGTTTTATTTTCTTATTTTATTCAACTTTTCCACCACAATCATTCTTAAGAAGACAAATCAAGAAATCAGACACTCATGCCTAATATAAAGTTGTGTTTCCTTACAGTTCATGAAATATAAGGCCAGCTCAGATTTAAGATCAGAAAACTGAATTTAAGGTTCCGGAGAAAGAGAGACACAGGCACACCAGTAAGAACTGCTAATCACGATATCTCGAAACATCTCTCAAAAATGAACCATGTAGAAATAAACCACCCTTCTACTGTACTAATGTAATCAAAGAGAACAGTCTTAAAATTCATGACACAAGTGTAAAAAAAAAATCTGCTACCATCTTAATCTGCCCTTCACAATCAGTAGGAAATTTTTCCAATGCATTACTTAAACTATCATTTAGTAGAGTTCTAACTAAATTCTTGACATCCTAGTATAGAAGGACGGAAAGGAGGGCAAGTTGACTAATTCTGAAAACATCCCTTTAAATATCTATCACACATACTGTTCGGACTAAATAGAAATCTATATCCATGGAATGTTAATGCCACAACTCTACCAGAGAACCCATTTTTATTCTCTTCGCCCTCATAAAAAGAAAAAGGTGGCGAGGTGTCGGGGAGCCAAGCTAGTTGTATTACATATATTTGGCTAACTGGTAACACTCAGCTCATCTTTGTTAATTACCTGGCTTCTTCTCAGCCTTTATGCTGTATTCTTGGGCTGCTCCTTTTTTAGAATTCCTCACTCTGTTTATGTGTTCTTTGGTTCAACACAGTTGTTAGGGGTCTGTGAACAATTTTACAATTCCCACACACACCATATGATATCTATTAGGGAGCAATGCCACTTTTCACTTACCAATTCTGGATAAAGCAGTATTTCCTGGTGACAGAATGCTGCTGCTTCCGTTCGCTAAAACTCCCTCTTCACAGCTTGATAAATCTGATTAGAAAATGTCTTTGTTCCAGATCACACGAGGCGCTTTTTTCCTACGAAAGTTTTCTAAAGAGTTATCTGCATTTCATTCCTGTGACAAAACGAATAAGAACAAGGGGGGTAGGGAGGGAACAGGGAGTAAGTCCACACAAGTTCCTGGCAAAGATTTTTAGCTGCATTTTTCTGAGTTTAATCAGTAAGCTACATTAAAGTGACAGTTACCAGTTCAGGGAGCCAGAGTTTGATCAAGGCAGCCACAACCAGTTTGGGTATCTTCCACTGATGTGCAGACCCCAAGGAAGTAGTCCCTTGGTCATCTATCACATGTGGCTGAATCACTGGACACCCGTCGCCCCCCCTCCTCCGCCCCTGTTGAGCAGCAGCCCAGGCAGGAGAGTGGCTGGTCGCCCGAAGCGGGACCTCTTATAGGGACCCGCCAATTAGCTGTTGACCAATCGCAGGCAGCACCTAGTACCTAAGTCACATGACAGGGCAGTCCCTATGACTACAGGATTTCTGAATTACTGGGGTTACACAAAGGACACTCATTCAGGAAAAGAGAAAAAAAAAAAAAAGCCATAAGCCGAAACAGAAAACGCCCAGGCTGTGACAACTCCGGCTTTAAAACAGGGAACACCCTAGCCTCACACAGACAGACAAAAAGCCACAACCAAGCCAGGATGGAAATCAGCGGAATGCCTGGCACATATTAAAAAATAATCGCAAAGCAGAGGCTGAGCTTACAAACCCGCTTCAGCTATAAATCTACTACCTCCTTCCCCTTCCTCTTCAGTCTCCCCAGCAATTTTACATTCTCAACTTCTTTATTCTAAAAAGCTCCGGTGAGCCTCTGCAAAGCCGCTGGAGGAAAAATGGGTGAGACACACGAGCCCCAGCTCTTCTCAGCCCCTCAAAATACCCCTGAAGGAGATTCAAAGTCTGCCGTGAAAAAGTTCCTTAAACGAAATACACGTCTCGCAAAAAGGTTGCATAAATCAGGCAAAATTAAACATGGTCAGGACAAATTTGCACGGTAACGACCAAATCATCTGTCTCTCCCCCTTTCTTTCTCTCTCATGTAATCATTTTGGACTGTTCACATCAAGAACATTCTTGTTAAGTAAATGAGCCCCCCGCTTAGCGAACTAGCTACCAATTTACTTATTTTAACACCCCCAATGTATTTCTCAATTTTTTTTATATCTTAGGAAAAATTCAACTGTGAACACCCCTACCATTTCTTTGCCCCCCACCCAGAATGGTACTTACATTTTTCCTTTGTTTGGGTCTGTCAGTTTTTCCCCCTCCCCCGACATCTGAAGCCAAAATATGGGCTCAGCTTCAACCTTCAAACCTAAAAGGCCCTATTTTGATTGTGCAAGGCTGCAACAGCTCCTCCTCTGAGGCAAGCCTGGAACATTGTGCTGCTTGCCATTCCCAATTTATGGAAGGAAGCGTATGTCAAACAAACCAGGTGATGACTCAGACTGCCTCCCCCAGCCACGTTTTCCCTAGAATGGGAGGGTAGCGTAAGTGCAGCCCATTTGGATGTGACTCAGTTTTATTAGACTGGTGATTGTAGTTAATCTGACAAGCTCACATTTTTCTTTTATAACTTGTACATTTCAGGATCACAATGCACGTTCCAAATGGTTTCAAAGAATTGGATCATGTAAAAGAGAAACTTGCAAGACTGTTTTGAAGGTATGGCAAGGCTCTGGTTCTACTCCCAAATATTTAAAACTTCCTAATTATTTGTTGAAACTTTTACAACTGAGGCAACCGAACATTTGAGTTCATGTGAACAGCAGTAAACAGGTTTTATAATTTTAGGTCTACTGGAGGCTTTTTACCATGGGGACTCGGACGCTTTCCATCCTGAGGACCCAAGTTTAACTCTCTAAGTCTGCAGCCCACGTGGCAGGTTCTTTAGGAAGTGGTCAGGGGCATGAGAGCCATGTTGCAGCTTTCACTTTTGCATTTACTGCAATTCACACTATAACTTGAGCCACTCACACACAAGCACACATGCAGTACAATCACATTCTCTCTCTCTCTCTCACACACACACACACACACACAATCTGTACTGTCCTTTAATCCCAACTGGCCTACAAGCTGCAAAATAAAAACTTGAAAATCTTCAAATGTCATCTGAGAAAATTCCGATAAATAAATTGGCACGCCTAAAAGTCTTCCTCTTCAGTAAAACAAAGTTTACTACCAAGATGGGGGTGGCATTACATGGAATAAATTGTTCCCAGGTATTACGCAGACAGGAAGAATGCAGTAATAAGAAGTGCAAGTCCCCACACAAAAAATCTGGAAGGCTCGGTCTAAGCAGTTTAACTACAGTTATCTCCTTTCAGCATACTTCCTTTAACCCTGACAAAGTCAGCAACTGCTTGTACCAAGGCTTGACATTTATTGTGGATTATGCCTTGACAGAGAACTAATTTTGTTATAATATAAAAAATAGTCTATTTCTATAATATATCAAAATGTTCAAATATCTAATTTTCAAATTGGTAGAGGAGGGCAGAAAAAAAGTATACACCCTGAAACAATGAAATCCAGTTAATTCAGGAGCTGACTATTCACGTCACAAAAAGATTCCCTTTAGGGTTTTACTGGAAGAAATCCCACACTGAATTTACATATAGAACTGACTTTCAGAAGTTAAATCCACACAGAACAATTTAGAAGTGCATTTCCGAATGAAACCTTTCTATGTTAACTATGTACACATATTTCTCATTCAGATATTAAAACTTATTCATACTTCCACAGGGATGTATTAATTTAGCCACTGACTGTTTTTGTTTTGTTTTGTTTTGTTTTTTTGCGGGACGCGTGCCCCTCACTGTTGTGGCCTCTCCCGTTGCGGAGCACAGGCTCCGGACGCGCAGGCTCAGCGGCCATGGCTCACGGGCCCAGCCGCTCCGCGGCACGTGGGATCTTCCCGGACCGGGGCACGAACCCGTGTCCCCTGCATCAGCAGGCGGACTCTCAACCACTGCGCCACCAGGGAAGCCCGCCATTGACTTTTTTTGAGTAAAATTTTATTGGCTTAAAGAAAGTTACCTTCCTACAATATATAAAGACCTGAAAATCTATAATTATATGGCTTTCAATGGAAATAAACACAGACTATGAAAACAGCATATTAATAAAATCAAATACCTAAAACTTTGGCATCTAAAAGAATCTATAATATATTTTTAAAGCCTGGGGCCAGACTTGCTGGGGGTTTGAATCCTGGCTCTGCCAAAACTAGCTGTGGCACCTGGGTTAAAATTATATGTACGTGCAGAGGACACTGCCTGACGGACAGTACGTACTACGTAAGGACTGGCTGTTCTGTTACCATTATCATCCAATCTCTACCCTTTAACTGCCCTTTGTACCATCATTTTAGAGTAATACGTACCTTAGTCAGTTCCTAAATAACATTTCTACATGAGAAAAATACAATTCCATAACTTTTCTTAAAGAATCACTTTTTAACAATTTCACTAACGATGACAAACACCTAGCCAATCCATATTTTCCTTCCCAAAGTTTCAGTGGTTTAAATACTTGTCTGGTTTTACATTTGACATCTGTTGGGGCCTTTCTGTCCAAACTTCTTGGAGTTTCCGAAAGCCAATGCAGAATCGGGCTGGGGCCAGCTGGGGAGGACATTCAAGAAGAATTTCCATTACAGTCAGCCCAGATGGGTCAAGACATGGAAACTCATCAGCCAGGAAAGAAGGCAAAGAAGGTTTGGTCAAAGACTGGGGGAAATACTACAGCCCTGTTGGCATGGAGCACCACCCTTGACATCAACATGGGGCCCCCAAACAGAGGCGTAAGGAAGTGGTTTCAGATCCAGAAAAAAGTACCTGAGATCCACTGTTTATTCTCTCCACAGGGTCATGACATAAAACTTCACCATAGTCACCCTAAGGGAAAACCAAGGAGTGAGGGTGTGTGTGTGGGGGGGATTCGAAAAGAAACCTCAGCATGCATTCTCTCCCATGTTGTCTTTCATTAAGCAATCTCATTTCTTAAAGGAGAAAACTACATGGATTTCCATCTGAAAACTATATGAAGAAATTCAAGCATCCCACAAACCCTCCAGTAACAAAAGCTAATCATTTCCAGCCAGCATAGAACATATTTGAAGAATGATAAAAAGGACAGCAACCAGACATCGCCGAGGTGCAGGCAAGCTTTATAAATATGGAACTCCTCAAATATGGTGCTCGGCACTGCTCTGGGGGAAAAGAGAAATAATTCTATGTTTTGTTGGAGGGCGAGCAACTGCTCCAACTTGTCTTTATCCAGGCAATGTTTCTGAGACAGATGGTAACAGAATGGGGGGAAAGCCAGCAAAACGGAGAGAAGGTGATTAGGATTACAAATGAGTGTTCGGGGGAAGGCTTGATTCCATTCCCCTCCATGCGGGAAATCAGTTCGAAGACGCACAGAGACCCGTTTCAGTTAAAGGCAGGTTTGGAGCTCGGGCATAGAGCTTCCTCTCGGCCAACGCTCCTCTCTCCAGGCAATCTCTAAAATACCAAATGATCCAACTGTGTGGGAGTCTCACAAACCAGAGCTACAGGTCAGGGTGCAGACAGACAGCCTGGGTTCCGATATTGGCTCTGGGACTATTATCTGTGTGGACCTGGGAAAGTGACTTCATTTCCCCAAGGCTTTGGTTTCACCTGGAGAATGCGAATAACTGAGAAAATATGAGGAAGGAACAGAAATCACTGCGTCCATAATGTTTGCCACCACCATCAGCTACTAAGGGGGAGCTGCCACCTCCAGTATCAGTCTCACGACTCATCGTGGGTAAGAAACCAACAATCTTAGGCTTCTAAGTCACACTGTTCATTTGAAGGTTGACAAAATGACTTTCTCACCTATGTTTTACAATGATCAAAAATCTTTGGCATAAACAAGGTCCTACTGTAGAGCACAGGGAACTACATTCAATATCCTGTGATAAACCGTAATGGAAAAGAATATGAAAAAGAATGTGTATATGTGTATAACTGAGTCACTTTACTGTACAGCAGAAATTAACACAACATTGTAAATCAACTACGATAAAAGAAAATCTTTGGATAACTACGAGATTCACTTTTTGGTTATACCAAAGTAATATACTTTGAGATCAGAAGATTAGTTTCATATACAGTGTAGGTAAGATTCCCAATATTAGAAAATGTTCATAGAAACCTGCCTATGTGGCTATGTGTGTGCTTCTACCAACATGCATACAAAGTCTATGTCTAGACTTACATAAGACACTCAACATTTCTTTATGAGAGTTTGCCTCTGTTCCATGCTTTTCCTATTATATAAGCATCCACTCTGCCCATCTTTCTGCAATGATTTCAGATCTAAGCAGTACCTTCGCTCAGAAAAGTTTTTATTAGTTGTCTTCTTTCCCCACCCATTTTAAAGAACGAACTGACTCAGTTTTTTGATGGCAACGCCACTGGGTGGGAGTGAATATGGGAGTGGGCAGGGTGGGAGAAAGGGAGGAGGAGGTGAGAGCCAAGAGCTGAATCACAGCCATGTGAGTAATCTTAGGCTTTTTTTTTTCTTCCTAAGGGTATGAATCAAATTAAGCTTGTTTTGCTGTGGGTGAAGGAAGAGGAATATAATAGTGTGAATCAGAGCAATTATCAAATATGCGGCACTCACTAAAAATTAATTACAATCACTGCCTTCTCTCACATGTCTGCCAGAAGATGCCGGAGAGCTTTTGTTAATCAATATAATCCTTTACAAAAATTCTTAAGAGTTTGAACTTCATTCTCACCCTCTTCCCTTGAAAAATTTCCTTTTACACATGCATTGCAGACCCGGGAATTATTTCGGAGCTTCTGTGAGATAATCTTTGGCCCTTAGAGATAAGTGTGAAAACAACGTGGCTAATACTGGGTAGAGACCAGGTTACACACTATCAAGCCATGAGTACTGGAAGCAAAATTCTGAGTTGATGAAAACAATCGCTCAGATGTGAGTTTAACCTCTTAAGAGCATGCCGATGGGAATGCA
The DNA here is from genome assembly GCF_003031525.2 of Neophocaena asiaeorientalis asiaeorientalis. Classification (NCBI taxonomy): domain Eukaryota; kingdom Metazoa; phylum Chordata; class Mammalia; order Artiodactyla; family Phocoenidae; genus Neophocaena; species Neophocaena asiaeorientalis. The sequence goes on along the minus strand of NW_020173113.1, from coordinate 1,125,396 downwards.
GCAAAAGCCACGACAAACTCGTGGGGAAAAGGGGGCGTGCCTTTTACAATAGTCTTTGGTGAGAATAAAGTTGTCACACAAAATTTTTGAACTGCCTTATGCTGAAATAAGTGGATCCTCATTGTGTAAGAATTTATTAGGAGCGATATTGAGAAGGGGATGGATCAAAACATATGAAATCAGTTTTTTTTATGTTTTTGGAATTTACATAGAGAATAAGAACATAGCTCAGTTATTTATAGTCAGGATACATATCTAACCAGACTTACAGAAAGGCACTTCCTTTTCTGCCATATTTTTTAACCCAAACTATTTAGTAGTTTGTGGAATATAAATATTACCATGGGGAAAAATTTGCCTATCTAAACAGAAACGGCTCCAATGACCAAATATTTTCTACTCCCAGGCAAGTCTATGCATTAGGAAGTCAAGAGGGCATATTTTGAACTTTATTGACACATTTACATTTTTTACTACACCAACAGCTAAAATGCATTGTTCTTTGGGTTATCTACCCATGGTGGGTTTTTTTCTTTTAAACATGGGTATGGATATTCTGTAGATAGGCAAACTCTCCCTATGGATTTAGGACCCTTACAGAATATTCTACACACAGGAGCTCAAGGAGAACAGTATCTTTATCACACTGTCAGGTTTTCCAAAGTTCATTTCTATTTATGGAACAGTGTTTTTTGTTCTAGCACAACCTTTCATAAGGTTGCCAAATAAACTCTTTCAGGACCACTCTGAATAGGCAAAACCTTTTAACTTTTCCACGTCTATGTGTTTCTCAACTTGGAAATTTTCATCTGTAATAATGAGCTCTTTAGAGATGACAATTGGTATGCCCAGTTTTACGTATCTCCAAATCTGCCTATATGAAGGAACATTTTGGAGATTTTAGTCAAGAAATATTTATATCATCTACAAAAATATATCAACATTGGGTCCATATAAAGTGAGCCAGATCTGCTTTCAGACTAGATGAACTGGCTGTCTACCCCCCAGCCCTCAAGTTCCCTGCCACCTGGCTCCCTATCTCGGTATTTGACTTTCAAGTCAGTACTCTCCCTACTTAAAATCTCTCGTTTCTTATGCAGTAGAAATAATACTCCCAAATCTAATTTTTCACACCCTGACCCGTGTCTGTTGCAAGGGAAGAAGTGTCCAGAAATTGTCAAGAAATATTTTAGCTCTTTCTCTTTCTTTAAATGTTCTAAGTAGTAATTGTAGGAGAAGACCCTGAAAAATAGGTCTTATCACTTCTCAGAGTTTGAGTCCTCTGAAAAGAAGAGTCCTTGGGGGTACTCTGCATGGGCTTTTTCTGCTTCCCAATATACCAAATGCTTGGGGTGGGGCTAGGGGCGCGATGGTTACCATTCTGATATTTCCCATGGAGAGAACAAGAATTTTCAAAAGCATAATTGATGCTAAATGTAAGTGAACTTAAGACTTGGTAAATCAGTCACTAACTATGCTGAGGTGACCTGGTTCTCATCTAGCAATAGGGGAGAAAAACCAAAAACAGCACCAAAGTAAACTTGGAAGCCAGGCATCCAGGAAAGGCCAGTGGTGGAGATGAAAGTGCTGGTGGTGGTCTTGGCTGGGACGTGATGAGATAAGGGAGCCAGTGAGGCAGAAAACAGAGAGTAGGAGGCTCGGGCTGGGGAGGAGGGGGTGTAGGGACCCCTCGCAATGCAGACCACCCCCTAGAAGTCTGGCTTGTGAAAGTGAACAAATAATAGAAATGGGAAAGAGAAACAAGGAAAGGAGGGCACCGTTTCATTTGAAAAGTATGATTTTAATAGCGAGCTTTTGTTTCCAATCTGGTACTAAATCCTCTTTGTCATTATTTTTCCAGAAATGTATCTCTCAGCTCCCTCTCTAATTTATCTGATCCATCATTATCCTCTCTCCAGGATGTGGCCAAGCTCTCAAAACACTGCAGCCTGTGGAGGAGCAGTAAGCAGGGTAGTGAGGGAAATTGCTGAAACTACTACAGGATTAAAGGATAGAGACTGATTTAAGTAGAAGAAAGGAGAGAAAGCACCAAGGTAGCTGTCTGTTGTCTGAGGTGTGGATAAGAAAAGTCCTATCATGTGGAAACTGGACGGAGGCCCTAAGCAGAGAAAGGCCTTAAGAAGAGCTGGAATAGGAACCTGGCAGGGATGGTAAAGGGGAAGTCACCCTATCCGATGGGTGGCTGACCTTAAGTCTCTTCCGACTCTGTGACTCTAGAACTCCAAGTTGCTCTATTTTAAGAGTTTTGTAGAACATTTTAAATCGCTCTAAAACAACTTCTTTAAAAGAAACTTGTGCTGAAACAAAAACAAATCGATGACGACTTCCTCTGTTGGAGAGTTTTAGGTCACAAATTAGTTTAACCTGATTACTTCCTCTATGAGGTGACAATCAATGTATGACGCCCTCTAGAACATCTCTGCCTCCGGTCTCACTTCCGGTGACCAGAAACCCTCCTAAAGTGAGGTGGCTTGTTGTACAGTATGACAAAGCTACTTTTCCTCTCTATTCCTGCCCCAACAGGTCATTGGAAGAGTACAAGATGATCCATTAAAAACTCTAGCCATGAGTTTTTTAAAAGAATGAAAATATGCCATTTGCAGCAACATGGATAGACCTGGAGATTATCATACTAAGTGAAGTCAGACAGAGAAACACAAATATCGTATGATATCACTTATATGGGGAATCTTAAAAAAAGGATACAAATGAACTTATTTACAAAACAGAAACACACAGACTTAGAGAACGAACTTACGGTTATGGGGCAGGGGGCGGGGAAGGTTTGGGGGATGGGATAGATTGGGAATTTGGGATTGACATGTGCACACTGCTTTATTTAAAATAGATAACCAACAAGGACTTACTGTATAGCACAGGGAACGCTACTCAGTATTCTGTAATAACCTAAATGGGAAAAGAATTTGAAAAAGAATAGACACATATATGCATAACTGAATCACTTTGTTGTACACCTGAAACTAACACAACATTGTTAATCAACTATATTCCAATATAACACAAAAACTTAAAAAACTGTAGCTATGCTATAGTTATGATAACTGAGATGTCACCATGGGGGAAAGCTGGGTGATGGATACTCAGAGCCTTCTCCATATTATATTTCTAACTTCTTGAGAGCCTGTAATTCTTTCAAATGAAAAAGTCAAAAAATAGAAACCTTCAGCTGTCAAAAAAATTTATCTTCAAACTAATCATAACAAACCAAAGTCAAAACTCATTTCTGGATAATTATTCCCAATGATGCTAGCTCTCTACTTAATGCTGGGGAAAAACATTCAGTGGGAAAACCAAGAAACCATAACACAAGTACCTGGCCAAGCTTCTCCCTCTTTGTTTAATGCATATGGAAGAGTAAATTTGGTATCATAAAATCTAAAATGTAAACTAATAACTATAGATGACAAAATAAAGATTTATATATTGGTTTTATAGTTTTAAGATCTAGAAAAGAGACCCAGTCTATTTCATACAACCTGAAATGTCGTTGATTATAAGACACTCCATTCTTTTATGCACCATTAGGAAAGAAACAAACTTTGCCAATTAACTATGACAAAATCCCTTAAACACAGTCCTGAGTGACAGTCAAACTAGCTTTTCATTGCTTTGTTCTGTGAGATTTGGCGATTTCTCCTGCCTTCAGTTACACTGCTTGGCGTGTGACTGGCAGTCCTCCTGCATGTATCTCAGCAACAAATAACATAGCTTCAACCACTTGTATTTTTCTAGTTGTTGCTTTGAAAGAAAATGTGGGATTTCAGTAATTTCTCCAACAATGAACATTTGCTTCACTAATATCAAATTTAGCCCGTGCTGTTCTCATGCCTTTCTTTCTGGGTACACAGTAACATTTTGTTTCAGTGCCAATAAAATTTTATTTCAATAAGTGTAACCTCTTTTTTGAGGTATAGTTGATGTATAATATTATATAAGTTTCAGGTGTACAGCACAGTGATTCACAATTTTTAAAGGTTATACTCCATTTATAGTTATTTTCAATACTGGCCATATTCCCTGTGCTGCACAATGTATCCTTATAGCTTATTTATTTTATACAAAGTAGTTTGTATCTCTTAATCCCTTACCCCATCTTGCCCCTCCCCCCTGCCTTCTTCCCATTGATAACCACTAGTTTGTTCTCTGTATCTGTGAGTCTGTTTCTTTTTTGTCATAATCACTAGTTTGTTGTACCTTTTAGATTCCACATATTATCACTGTAGTGATATCATACGGTATTTGTCTTTCTCTTCCTTTCTTCACTTAGTATGATAATCTCTAGGTCCATTCATGTTGCCACAAATGGCATTATTTCATTCATTTCATGGCTGAGTAATATTCCATTGTGTGTGTGTGTGTGTAACACAACTTCTTTATCCATTCATCTGCTGAAGGACAATAAGTGTAATCTTATTGAAAGCATATCAAATGGTGGGTACCTTTAGCCATATATAGAACCAACAATACAACTCAACTAAATTGTTGGCCATGTAAACAGTTATAGCCAACTTTGTAAATGCGTGGGCAACAGCAACTGCATCATGACCACCGCCTGGCAGATGGCACCTGAGAGAGGCTGTCCATTCTAATATGCATCCCAATTTTAGAAATGGTTAAATATGGGGGATGGGTAGAGGGGATCTCTTCGAACACCTGAAATACTGTAGCTGCTGTAGGTCCCCTTCCAGCCTGAGAAAATCTTTATTTCCCATAGCCTGTTTCTGACCACCTTGTTCAGGTGATTAATTCACTCATTCATTAAAAAATTTTTATTGAGTACTACTAACTTCCAGGTACTGGGCTACGTTCAAGGGATACAGCAATTAACAAAGGAGACGAAGTCTCTGAACTCATGGAGTTTCCAGTCCAGAGGAGAAGGACAATCAAATAAATGCAAAATATGCTAGCTGGTGATGAGACCTCTGGAGGGATAGAGAAGGCAAACAATCCTGGGGTGCAGGCAGGGGTAGGAGTCTGGGAGTGGCTGTTATTTTGTTCAGAGTGATCAGTGAATAAAGGCCTCTCAGATCAAGTAGGCATTTGAACAAAGTTCTGAAGAAAGGGAAGAACTGGGTTCCAAGGAGATCTAGGCAACAAATGAGGGGGTAAGGCAGAGGAGAGAACTTGTGCAGGGGCGCTGAGGTAGGATTATACCTGGTCAGTTACAGGGACAGCAAAGAGGCCAGTGTCACTACAGTAGAATGGGCAAGGGAGAAAGAAGGAGATGACACAGATTCAGTTAGGCAGGGATGGGGGGAGCAGATCACATAGAGCTTTCAAGGACATTATCTTTCAAGGACCATGGTCTTTACTCTGAGAAAAATAAAAACCATATGAGGCTTTTGATCAGGAGAGTGGAACAATCTAAAAGGGCACCCCCTGGGGCATGAGTGGAACAGAGCGCCTAGTTGATTAATTCAGATGAGATGTCAGTGGCTTGGCCTGGGTGGTTATCAGTGGAGATAATGATGACTGGTCAGATTCTGGATATATTTTAAAGGAAGAGCAGATAGGATTTGCTGATGGGGGATACAAGCTAAAGAGAGGCGTCAATGGCTACTCCAGGGTTTCTGGTCTGGGCAATTGAAAGAATGAAACTGCCATTTCCCAAAAAGGGGCAAGCTAGGTATGGCAGGGGTAGGGAGGTATGCAGAGGGGGATGAAGAGTTGGATTTTAGACATGCTAGGTTTGGGGTGCCAATTAGACATCCAAGCAGAGAAAAAGTTGAAACTGAGCAGAGAGTTCCAAGATGAAATCATCAGCATTTAAGTGGTATTTAAAGCCAAGAGATTAATTTGACTTTGTGAGAGAGGACAGACACAGAAGTGGTAGGAGGACAGAGGCACTTGAATAAGAAGAGGTTGGGGTGATGCCAGGAGGAATCAGCAAAGACTGGCAAGGAGCACCCTCTGGGAAGGCAGAGTATCAAGTGTGGCATCAAGGAAGCCAAGGGAAGGAAATGATTTCCAGGAAGATGGCAGGAGCAGCTGGGTCAACTCCTGCTGGCAGGCTGAATAAGATAAGGACTGGGGACTCAACAGTGAATTTGAAATGTGGAGGTCCTGGGCACTCTTGATGGGAACCATTTGGGGTGGTAGTGGGTGGGGACACAAAGCTTAACTGGAGTGAAGACAATGGAGCATGGGAGGAGAAGTGTTCGCAGCAGAAAACAGAGACAACACTTTCAAAGAGAAATGGCGGGAGGGAGGGAGACGCAAGAGGGAAGAGACATAGGGATATATGTATACGTATAACTGTTTCACTTTGTCATAAAGCAGAAACTAACACATCATTGTAAAGCAATTATACTCCAATAAAGATGTTAAAAAAAAAAGAGAGAGAGAGAAATGGCACGGTGGCCGGAAGGGGGTGGGGGTGGGAGAAATGGATGATGCTAGGGAACCCACGGTAATTGCAGGAGCCTCAATTAGGAGACAGATGATGGGACCCAGTGTGCCATGGAGAGGTTAGCCTTTGGTGAGGCAGTACAGGAAAACAACCCCATGAGCAGCCATGGAGGTATGCCAATAGGTCCAGAGGCAGGAATGTGTGGAAGGTCTAATTTCTAGTGTCGTACGACTAAGAACTTCTCTTTAGACATGGATTAGTTTGTTCTCCTTTGGGACTTTTTGTTGTTGCTGTTGCCACATTGGATCTAGTAAGCCCATAGCCCCAATCCAAATTTTTTTTTAAGTAACTAAAGAAACAGAAGTTTTAGAAAGGAAACAGAGACTTTGTTGTTGTCGATGTCACCCAGAGTGATCTGTGGCTATATACTGGAATACCTGGCAAACGTTAAACCACAAACATTAAATAGAACTGTGAATGATAAATGGCGTTTGCTTTTTGTTTACACAGCTAAGAAACACAATGAACTCGAAGCAAAGTACATCAGTACCAAATAATAATGCAAAGGCACTACAGCAACTATAATATCAGTATCTTTTGCATATGAGTCACATTGTTTGAAAACACCCAACTACATGGTTTATACAGATCCATCACCTGGAGTCGTGAGACAAACTTCAGATGGAGTGTCTCTCTAGCAGCGACACTGATCACCCCAATCAGAGGCACTCCCTGTGTAGCATCTCTCAGAAGCTGACAAGTTGGTAGTCATCAGGTAGAGTCTATCTGTGGCCACAGAACTGAGGCTGACCAAGTTCTTGGTAATGGAAGACATCAAGCCCAACCATTGAGCTTCCTGAGCTCTAGACAAATTAGTTATCTGTAAATGACATTAAAGTTTATTGCAAAAAAAGCTGTGCGTCAGGTAGTGGCTGTGAAAAGCAGCACCAAAATTCCATATCAATGACAAAAAAAAATTCAATTGGTCTACCTGAGTCAACTAACTCTAGAGGCAGACAGCAGAGTGAGGTTAAGAGCACAGACTGGGGGGCCATACTGCCCGGGGCCAAGTCCAGGCTCCACCATTAACAAACTGTGTAACTTTGGGCAACTAGTTGAACATCTTTATGCCTGTTTTCTTGTCTGTAAAATGAAGGGAACCAATAGTACCTACTTCATAGGGTTACTGGGAGGGTAGAGTGAATTGCTCTATGCAATAATTATTATAAAGTCATAATCTCCATCTTGGAATTTAAAACTGACCACAAAAAAAATTACATAGAATTAGCATGAGAACCCTCTTGGGAATTTGCAACACCAGGGACATCAACTGTATTCCAAAATTTGAGGACGATAAATAATGTACTCAGCAAAAATAATTTTTAAACTGTTTTAATGTGAAAACATAGACCTCTAGCGAAGATTAAAATACAATCTTCACATTTTAGGATAAGGCAGAGACTTAATAAATTCTATGTCTGCTCGCCTCAGGGCCTTTCATCCTCACACGCTCTGAGTTTAGTATTCTCTTCTGAAACTTAAGGGGAACACTGGCGTAAAACCTCGTCTGAGTCACAGGGGAGAGCTACAGCCTATGGGGGGATCGTGCTGTGAGGGCTCCACCATATTTAATCCCTAACATTAGATAAAACAGACCTAGAAAAGTTCAGTGACTGCTAAAGATTAAATAAATAGCAAGTGGTGAGGTTAACAACTCAGGGTTCTCAACTGCCAGTTCAGTCATCCTTCCACCTTGCCCTGGGATGTAGGATCTCCCCTAAAGGGTACTTATTTGCCCAGTGACTGGTGCCATGTTGTAAATAAGTGTTTTCTGCGGGAGAGTCTGGGAATCCCCCCGGGTATTTCTGAGAGGACTGTGGTCTCCACCCTGAACGCTGTCAAAGCGCCCATCCCTCCCTACCTCCCACATCAGGTGGCTTGAGGCTCCCGGGTATGTTCCAGCCAGGCCTGTCACCACCTGTCCCTTACCTTTAGCCTGAGACTTAAAGAGACAGAACCCAATGGATGAGGGAAATAAAGAGAGGATGGTATACAGATTCCATTTTCAAAACTACATACATTTTAAGAGGAGCAAAGGAATGTGTGTGCCTTCAGAAGGAGAGGGATGTCAGGGTATTAAAATTTAAATTTGGACCATCTATAAACTCTATGCTCTGACAATCTGTAAATGAAATATTGATTTGCTTGTGCAACAAATATTTATTTTTGACTATGTGCAGTCCCAAGCTGGGCTCTGGGACTGTAGAACCGTATAGGACAGAGACCCTGTCCTCCAGAATTCAAGATGCAATTGTAGAGACCAGGTACGCAGGTTGGGAAAGATAATGAATACTATGAAGTAACAGGTAGCCTCTAAATGAATGAAGAAGACAATACCTTAAGCTTTGGAATGCTTTCTTCAAAGGAAATGCACAAGAAATGTAAAACAGATCAAAGCAAGTGATCTGGCAGAAGCTAGAAAAGCCCCTGTAGGCGGCTCTGTTCCCTGATGCCCACCCTCAACCTTGAACCCTGCCGGTGCCCAGCCTTCAGAGCTCTAGAGAAGGCGAGGCAGGGTATGCTTTCAAAGGCAAGCAGCACCAATGAGCAGGTAGGAAAGGGCTAACCAGGTAGGAATAATTGCAAAGACACGGGTGTGGAGGCAGAAACAGTGCCAGAAGTGTATTTAGGGAAGAAAAAAAGAACACAACTGTCAGGAATGGAGGCTTCGTGGATTGGAGGGTTAGAAAAAGCTGGCGCCATGATTTCCCCTTTCTGACTTATATTCGAGTCCTGAAGAGCACTCAGCAGCCATGGAGCTAGTAAGCTGTGCAGCGGTGGCTTGGGCAGGGATGGATGAAGGGCATAACTCAAAGAGCATCACCCAAATGGCAGGGAGAGCAGCGCGAGCCACACTTCCCATCCCAACTAAGAAGCCGGGCTTCTTGTCCCGGCGCTCACCCAAGCCTCCCCATCCCACAGCATGATCCCTGTGAAAAGGCGGGACATGACTACAGGGGATCCCAACCAAGATGCCCCCTGGGGGTAAAGTATCAAAAACAAGTGAGAGGCGGAGGCCACGGCAGGTTGTAGAACATGTGCCTCTGCTTACCATGGCAGGCATCTCCCCCCGCAACCCCCAACTTCCCTGACTTTTACCATGCTGGGATATAGGTCCAGGGGGCCAAATCTCCCCGTTTTTCAAGAGAAATAAACATTGCAGCATTTATAACACTGCGTGTGCCAAAGAGGTAGGTACACTGTGTGTATCCACAGGCCATGGTGCATTCTTACATTAGAAGAGGAGCCTGAATCTGTCTTGCCTACTGCAGTGGCCTCAGTATCTTGCCCAGATGTGTTCATATACACATGTGTTCAATACATATCTGCTGAGTACACAAGAACCAAATATTAGATTAGGCAGCAAATTGTAACCCAACTTCTTTTGTCTCTCCTCCATTAGAGAAACACCGCAGCCTAGGGGAAGTATATGGGGTAGCAGGTTCTAAGTAAAGGGAGATCTATGGATAAATTATTCACAAGTCACTATTAACAGTGCCAGCGTGACTGGATTTGCCCTCTACACCTCAATTCTTCAAGCTCTTTTGTTGTGCTGTTATGATTACCTCAATCTCAATCTAATTCTTTCCTTCCTCTTTTCCCTTCTCTCCCTCTTCCAAGATTTCACTCGGGGTTTTACGAAGAAAATAAATCAAAATCACTATGTAAATGGGGAGTGTATGTGCAGTTCCATATGAGGGTGGCAGGTGGCGCTACATCTATTTCCAGCCTCAGAAGACAGCTAAGACCTGGGCTGCGAGTCTCCGCTCTTCAGAGCCCTGGTCCTCGCCGGAGAACAAGAAGGGATGTATGTGTACTCATGGGGTTGCTAGGAACATCTCTGGAGCTCTTATATTGAAATTTATTTCCGGTGTTTTTGAGATATCCCAAGTCTCTCCCCTCAGTAGCTCTCACTGGGACTTTACAGACAGTCAAGTGTAAGACCTGAGGACCAGTGAGATGCAAGACAGAGAGGGTAAAAGTTCTACCTAAGGTGTATCCTGTACATCAGAATAAAACAGCTCTTGCAAGGTAATAAGGAGATGGCTCCAGAAACCCAACCACTGAAGTGAGGCACTTAATCAGAACTTCAGGACAAAGACCAAAGTGTTCCAGAAATTCACAGCTCCTAGAAGTGCTGAGACAGAAGAAATTCTTGATCATCTTGCTGAGAGCATGCAAGACTCTGGGGATGGCACCATATTCAGCATATGAACAGAAACCATTGTGCAGGGCAATGGAAGGTTTGGACCAATTTATTGATGAAAGGGGGGAAAATGGAGCTGAAGAGGATGAGCGGAGGACAGGCTTCATTGGAAAAGCCCCTTTACTGGAAGGTTTATAAGAGCCAGGTCAGGACTCACTCATCACAGCTAAGGAATTTCTATCTGCACCCCTCCTCAAATTCTCTCATCTACTGCCTTCATCTTCCACTGACCCCAGATAGCTCCTGAGCTGATCCCATACCACACGTGCCTGCCTTTGAACTTGGCCTCTGGGTATATTCAGCTCTTCCCCCGGACCTTTTAAGAGCACCAATGGTAGTCCTGGAACAAGATTTAGTGTCATCTATTTCTGCTGCCTCTTTTAAAAATATTTTTGTTGTGGAAACTCTTAAAAGCATCTCCAAAAGTAAAGAGAATAGTATAATGACTCCTACATGTCTTTAGTTGTCTGCAAAGGTTATTTTTGCCAAGCTTATTTCATCTATCCCCATCCACCACTGTTTTTTCTCCCTCATTTTAAAAGTTAATAAAATTGATGTTATAGAGCAAGTGCCTCACTCAGAGCTGCCTTGTTAAAAGCAGATATAAGATTATAACTGGGCCAAAATTTTTTTAAAAAATTGTAAAAGTTTCTTTTGAAAGATTAAAACTAAGGGAAGACAAAATATAAAAGACCCTCCCTGAGTGAAAGTCACATACCACCCTTTTCAGTAGATTCTCTGACCTCAGGAAGTTAAAAAGATCAGCTGGAAGATAGATAAGCAATACAATATGTAAATCTTTTCAGGCCAAGAGATGTATTTTTAAAATATGACTTTAAATGGTTAGGTTGTGTTGTATTTTCCTGTGGAGTTTAAATTATTAGCAGACGAAAGGTTAACGTTCAGGGAACCACAACACAAATCTGTATGTCTACCGTTTGACATTTTTTAAAAAGGTAATATGGGGGAAAATCTTTATTTTTTAAATTGAAATTCCATGTCTATAATTGAGAAGATAGCTCCATTTGTGTGTTATTTATACCCATACACAGCTCTCTTTTTTTGGTAGAGATGGTGGTGGCATCTTTGTAAAATATAATTTTAAGAGGGCAGAGATCATTTCCTTTTCAGGTAACTAAAGCACACTTCCTAATTAAAACTGAGAAGCAGAACATCTTGTCTTCTCCTAGGACTATGAGAAAATGTTTTATTTTATAAAATCAGCAGCCTAGATTGTCGTGTCTGCTGTTCCTTCCATCTGCCCTTTCAGTTCTAAGCTAAATCCCATCCCTTCTCTCTCTCTCTCTCTCTGTCTCTGTCTCTGTCTCTCTCTCTCCCTCGACTACATCCCCAGTGCCTAAAGAACTCACATTTGCTAGGCACCCAAAATATTTCGGATATGAACCACCGTTGGTTTATTTTACAAACCTTACCTTTCTCAGCTTTCCAGCACTCTTGTCCCAGCTGTATTCCATTTTTCATTGATTTCAGTGTTTTGACATTTAAAACAGTGGTAAGTACTCCAAAATGTCTAAGAATGACTTCTCGCGCCAGATACTGTGCGTTTGTTACCTTTTACAAATCTATGGCCACTTGGAATGCTGAAAAAGGGAACCTGTCTGGATGGCAGGTGGGAGCACAGGACTTCTGAGTTGCTGAAGCCTTGAAACTCAATCTCTGAGTCTCCAGGTACAAGCGAAACATTTAAAAATAGAATTTAAGTGTTTTATTAACAAGAACCACATATTTACTGCCAGTCGATGCTAACAAAGCCGTATCGTTACAGTGCATTATATTTTGACTTGGCGACCCTACTATTTTTGATGCTTAGTAACAATCTGAACAATGCCGATACACTGTAGCACTCCGCAGTACACCCGCGGTGGATGATGGTATCTGAAGCTCAGGGGCAATGTAACAGTAGCCTCTAAATACCCTGGACAAAAGAATACTTCATGCAGAATGGCTGCCAGCTGATTATTACCTCCATGATGGAAAGATCAAGTGCAAGTGGAAGAAGCCAAAATTATGCTATGAGAAATTCAGGATGGAGAAAAAGAAGTGTATCCTGAAAGTGAAAACCTAAAAAATAATGGACCCCAGGTAGATAAACAACAAGGACCTACTGTACAGCACAGGGAACTATACTCAATATTTTGTAATAACCTATATGGGAAAAGAATGTGAAAAAATATATGTAATATATATATTTCAAAAAAAAAAAAAAAAATGTTGGTTCCCACTATCCCTTTCTGTTCAAAAATTTGTAGCTTCTAAATCAGACACCTGTCCGTTTCAAAGGCAAGCTCACATATTTTGAATATGGCATTACATTCAAAATAACATAACTCAAGATTATGATTTCTCCTATCTTGCAAGTCTTAATTTTTAGGAAGAACACCGGAACTAAAGAAATACTTAGCACTTTAAAGGAAATACGTTTTACACTACAATTAATTCTTGCCAGGAGGCATGGTCTTAAAAACCCAGTATCTTCACCATGATACCTAACAATAACAGTCCAAGGTACTTCCAGCCTCCCACCCAAGTTTCTATGGTGATACTTGAACTCAAAGGGTTTGAATTCAAACTACCCGGTAATCTAAAGAAAACCCCTTGCCTCATTCCTCAAAGCAGTTTTAAATAATTTGTTAGGGGAGGGAAAAGATTCATACTTTATATTTTTTAATACAAATTTTTTTCCTAAATTAAGACATTAATTTTCAAGTGAGACCTCCACAAATCCTAATGGGCTAAGGATAAGAATTCTGACCAATTTTCTAAGACCAATTTTCTTTTTGACAATCAGGAAATACTAGACATTGTTCGACTAGAGGCCAGAGTTTAAGCTTGCCACGTAGCTGAAAAATCATCGGCAAAATGATTAATCACAGCTGAAACCTGACATATACTCTCCCATGTTCCTTAGGTACAATACATTCCAGCGATTAAAAATACATTCCATTTCCTCTAAGTGCACATTCAATCTGTCAAACTGGATGACAACGCCATCAAGCTGCTGAAATTCTGAAACCCAACCTGCTAAACATCCTGAATAGACCTTTTCCAAAGAAAAGTTACGAGAAATGTATGTATCCTTTTCAGATGTGAAAACGTCTTAAAATTACATAAGAAGGATTTCAAAATAACACCCTAATAAACTGCTTAACATGAAGAGCATTTCAAATTTCCAGCTACTTATAATTTCCGTATTCATTGTCAATGGTACTCAAATAAAAGTTTTCCTTGTGCTCCTAAGAATGCTGAAGGGTTTCAGATCCCTTTAGCAGACAAAGGCATAAACTCTTGCAAACCGTGGGTTGTATCTTTAAAAGGTGTCAAAGGAAAAGCAGATGAAATGCTGTAATCTCCACCCACTGTCACTTAAGACATAGCAACCCACGCGCTCCACACGCCCAGCCAGCATCCTGCATCCACCCTTTCTTTCAAGCCCACTGCATTAGACCATGGAAACTCAGGATGTGTGGCCACAGCGGCCCCTGCTCTGGCTCCAGCTGGCCCACCACGTGGAGTGGCCGTGACCTTAGTCACACTTCCCCCTAACATCCTGTGAGTGGGCTCAAGCTGGAGCCAGACCTTCCCACCGCGCTGCCAGCCCTGCTCCTGGAAATGACAAACCCCCACTGCCTAAAACATTCCATTCTCCCTACCCCTCCTGAACAACGGGCCTTTGAATATCATTCACCACCTTGGTAATACCTTTAACCATTTAGCTATCGAGGGAGGTATTTACAACTTCACTTCCAATTTTCATAGACGCTTGTTCTCGGATTTTTTTTTTTTTCCCCTGCGGTACGCGGGCCTCTCACTGTTGTGGCCTCTCCCGTTGCGGAGCACAGGCTCCGGACGCACAGGCCCAGCGGCCACGGCTCACAGGCCTAGTCGCTCCGCGGCATGTGGGATCTTCCCGGACCGGGGCACGAACCCGTGTCCCCTGCATCGGCAGGCGGACTCTCAACCACTGCGCCACGAGGGAAGTCCTGTTCTCAGA